>NW_024426885.1:80449243-80601168 GCF_017311325.1 Ursus maritimus | reverse complement strand
GGGGGGGGGGGGGGGGGGGGGGGGGGGGGGGGGTTGGTAACCGCACAGCCCCGCAGGCCGACCCGGCTCCCCCGACCACCGCACGCAACCACCCGCCGCGCACGCGCAAAGGTCCTCCCCGGAGCGCCGTCCCCTTCCGACCGGATCCGGCCACCCACCGCGCATGCGCATACACCCTCCTCCTGCGGCCTCCAGGACGGTGGCGCACGGACAGCGCGGCTCGCTCCGCGCAGGGGCCGATCACGTGGGCTCACCGACCCCTAGTCTTGATGGAGACGTCCCCATCCTGCCGTCGGGGGTCCGCGGACCTCCACACTATCGGGCACCGACCGCCTACCCCTGACATGCGTCCCCCGGGCAGCGCGGCGCACCCCTCAGCCCTCGTCCCACCGTCCCGGGCTCACCTATCGCTCCCTCGTTGTGAGGCACTGGCCCCAGAAAAGGGCAGAGACTCAGCGGCCCGGGAATCGCCTCCCACGCGAGACTTGAAGAAAACGGGGGGAAAAAAGACGGAAGTGCACGGAGGCAGAAGGCGGAACCAGGCATGCGCAGAACCAGACAGTCCGGGCAATCAGTGCTGCAAGATTGAACTCCCCTTCCCTGCTGGCTACGAGCCGTGCGAGATTGGCTGAGAGTGCAGTCTTTACCGAGCACGTGAAAATTGGGGGCGCTTGAGATAGCTCCCCAAGCAGTCGCAGCCCGTCAGGGACTCCCCTCAAGTTACGGATTACAGCTGAGTTCCATGTGTAGCAAGGGTGCAATTTAGACACAGCTAGCTATCAGGAGAAGGGAACCTGCATGTCGAGTTCAATTTTTCAAATACTAGGAAATAGATTCCATCAAAACAATAAAAGAATGTTTAAAAAAAATAGTATCTGGGGAGCCTGGGTGGCACAGCGGTTGGGCGTCTGCCTTCGGCTCAGGGTGTGATCCTGGCGTTGTGGGATTGAGCCCCACATCAGGCTCCTCCGCTCTGAGCCTGCTTCTTCCTCTCCCACTCCCCCTGCTTGTGTTCCCTCTCTCGCTGGCTGTCTCTATCTCTGTCGAATAAATAAATAAAATATTTTTAAAAAATTAAAATAAAAATAATTGAAAAAAAGTATCTGACAGCATCAGCGATTCTCTCAGAAAATGAAAAGCCAGGGGGAGAGGGCAGGGTCAAGAAAGTTAGTTCATCAAAAATCATGAAAGCAATAAACGAAAATTGTAGATAAATCATAAAACACAGTCCAGATATATATATTCATTTACATAAACATATTCTTTCCTCTGTGACATTAAGATTACTTGAATAAATGAAGACCTATCCTTTTATAGAAAGAATATTCTTTGAAAACATTCCACTAAGAATCTCATAAACTTTTGTATATATTTTTTTCTCTTTGATTTTTGTATACCTTAATGTGTACTTTACAAAAGAATTCTCAACTTCATCTGGAATAAATAAAAATCTAAATTAACAGAAAACATTTCAAAAAGAAAAATTCCTAAAAAGTATCAATATGCGTAATACTGCTCCACTAAAAATAGTTTGGCATCTGCTTCATGGAAATAAAGCCATGATTAAGTATATTTTTTGAATGTAGTATAATAAATGTAGCATTTCAAAGCACTGAGGAAAGAATGGAATATTCCAAACAGTAATCCCTTCCCAATAATTTGGAGTAAAGTTATGTACATAGATCACACATGGTATAATTCACATGGATTCAAGATTTAAAATAAAACACTAGTTAATAAAAAAAATACAAGTGACAAGTTATGACACCAAAAACAGAAACCATAAATTTAGTATCTGATACATTATAAAAAATAACTCAGTCCTAATTTTTAAGTTAAAAGCAAATAAACCAGGAAATTATATTTTTACTATTTGAAAGAAAAGATACATTAATTTAAAAAGAGATCTTGAAATCAATAGAAAGAAAAATTTAAAACAGGCTATAGAACTAAATGCTGATATGATAATGAATGATAAATGTATATAAAATGAAAATGAATGACAAATGTATGTAGAAGTCCATTATTAGAATTGAAAAAATGCAAATGTTTTAAGTAAAAAAAGTAAGATATCATTGAGATTTAACTTTTTAAAATTTCTATACACAAAAGTTCACTCTGCTGTAATTTTATGAATTTGACAAATGTACAGATCTGTGTAACCACCACCACAGGCAAAATACAGATTTGTTTCATCACAGCCCCCCAAGTTCCTTCATGCTACCCTTTTGAAGTCACACATTCTCCCCACTCTTATCCTTTGGCAGCTACTATCTCTTTTTCATGCTTACAGTTTGCCTTTTCTGGAAAGTCACATATATTGAATCTTACCGTATGTAATCTTATGAATCTGTTATCTTTGACTTAGTACAAGACATTTAAGATTCATCAATGTTGTTTCGTGTATCAATACACTTGTTGGCTTTTATTTCCCAAGTCCTAGTTCATGGTATGAATTTACCACACTTCACTTATCTCTTCCCAAACGACCTTAATTTCCAATCTGGGGAAATTACGAATAAGTAAAATACCATTTTGAAGTATAAGACTCAAAAATATTTTTAAAAGAGTAATATGTAATTGAGAAAATACTTACTCCTAGTCACTTTTATTGAGAGTTTAATTCATGTAAACTCTCTGGAGGTTCATTTTTATCAAATTATAAAGGAATTTCAATCTGGCAATTCCATTTACACAACTACGCATGACTTTATAATAATAAAATTAATTTTCATTGATGTACATACAAGAATGTTTACACCAGAGTCCAGATGGGAAGAGAAACCACTCAGATAGATAAGGGAGGGAATTTAATAGAACGGGTTAAAGCAGGTATTTTAAAGGCAAAAGTGAACACTGAGGTAACAGGGATAACAACTGCAGACAGCAGCTACCACCCCAGGGTAACATGATAGAAGTCAAAGAATTCAAACTTAGCCACTCAAGAGAGGATCCTACACTTGAGGAACTAGGATTCCACACCTGAAGCAGGGGAGATGCCTGGGTCATGCTGATATCATAGGTACTGAGAGAAGAGCCTCGCAGAACTGGAATTCAGACCTTCAGAGGGGCGCTGTTCAGTTGCTGCAGGCCTGTCAGAGGGCATGGTGGGGATAACGCCTCTGAAGGCTGTCCCACTCACCTGGTGCTGCCTGTCAGAGAGGGATCAATACGGCTACAGTGGGAGAGCGAAAAGAAGCTGGAGAGTGAGGGAACCTGCTGGGATTAGACACTAGTGATGGTTGCACAACTTTGTGAATATAGTGGAAACCACTGAATTTTCTGCTCTTAAGGGAGTGAATGTAATGATATGTGAATTATATCTCAATTTTTAAATACTTCAAAAAAAGAAGCTGTAGTGTACCACTAGTGGCCAAGGTGAAGGGCCATTGCTGGGGTGATGTTAACGAAAGCATCCTGCAAACAGGAAGAAGGAAGTTGCTCCTCCTGTAACCCTGTCCTCCAAACTTCCTGTAGGGTCTCCTAGGGGAAAGCCTAACAGGCAGCAAGGAAGAAGTGTGCAATGTGGTTTACACAGTCCCAAGCACCAATATCCCAATGCACAGTAGAGAATGCTAGGTTTAGTGCAAAGAGGCAAGAGCTAAAACTAACAGGATTCCTTAAAATTTAATTTATAAAAGCAAATACTAGAAATGAAATATTCTTGAAGTTTGTGTAAGTAAAATAAATTAAGGGTATAGTGGAACACTGTGTAACCATTAAAAGTAGTAATGTAGAGGGCACCTGGATGTGTCAGTCAGTTAAGCATCTGACACTTGATTTGATTTCACCTCAAGTTTTGATTTCATGGTCATGAGTTCAAGATCCATGTTGGGCTACACACTGGGCATGGAGACTACTAAAAAAAAAAAGGTAATGCAGAGGTATACTAACTTACATAGGGGGTTGATTACAAAATACTTCAAAATTAAGAATTTGGTTTATAAGAATATGTAAGCAAGATCACATCTTAGAAAAATATACTAGAAAGGGGTGCCTGGCTGGCTCCATCAGTAGAGCGTACGACTCTTGATATCAGGGTCATGAGTCTGAGCCCCACACTGGGAGTAAAGATTACTTAAAACAAAAGTGGGAAAAAATGTACCAGAGTGACATCAGCATGTCAGCATAAGACATTGGTTCCTCCTTTTTCTCTTCCTTTTAAACAACTAATTCAACATCCATCCATGAACAAAAATGCGTTGGTAGAAGTTGTGGAACCCAACACTATATGCCAAGGAACCCAGGGTGAGCCTCCTCCACCTGTGTACCTATTCACAGGCAGCCAGACCTTAGTAAGAACCACAGGACCAGGAGAGCCAGCAAACCACACACACACACACACACACACACACACACACACACACGGGAATATTATTCAGCCATGAAAAGGGAAACCTTGCTCTTAAGGGAGCAAGAGCAATATGGATACACCTTGAGGGCATTATGCCAAATGAGGAAGTCACAGTGACAGACAAATGTTGTATGATCTCACTTATATGTGGAATCTTTAAAAACAAAACAAAAACAACCAAAATCATAGTACAGATTGGAGGTTGCCAGAGGCAGGGTGTGGGGAGTGGGCAAAGGGAGTGAAAAGGTACAAAATGCCAGTTACAGGATAAATAAGGTTGGGGATATAATGTTTGGCATGGTAAGTATAGTTAACAATACTGCATTGTATTTTGAAAGGTGTGAGGAGAGTAGATCTTAAATTTCTCATCACAAGAAAAAAACCTGTAAAAATCTGTGAAAACTTACCCAATGTTATATTCCAATTATACCTTAATTTTGAAAACTACCCAAAGCCAATTATATATTCAATGCAATCCTATCAAAATTTCAATGGCATTTTTCACAAAATAGAAAAAACAATATGAAAATTTGTATGAAACCATAAAGACCATCAATAGTCAAACCAATCATGAGAAAGAGCCAAGCTAGAAGCATCACACTTCCTGATTTCACGCTATACCAAAAAGTTGTAGTAATTAAATTAATACGGTATTGGCATAAAAACAGCCAGGTTGACCAATGGAACAGAATTAAGAGTCCAGAAATAGACTCATGCATATACAATGAACTAATATTTGACAAGGGATCCAGAAATGCTCAGTGCAGAAAAGACAGTCTTTTCAATAAATGATAGTAGGAAAATGAGATAACCACATGCAGAAACATGAACTTGGAGCTCTATCTTACACCACTCACAAAGGTAACTCAAAATAAGTTGAAGACTTAAACATTAAGACCTGATACCATAAAACTCCTAGAAGAAAACATAGGGAAGCAGATCCTCAACTGTGGTCTTGGTAATGACTGTTTGGACAGGACACCAAAAGCACAGCCACAAAGAAAAGAAAAATCAGTAAGTGGGACTACATTAAACTAAAAAGCTGCTACACAGCAAACAAAACAATAAAAAAAATGGAAAGGGAACCTACAGGAGAAAATATTTGCAAACCATCTATCAGATAAATACATTAACAACTCCTGTAACTCAAAAATAACAAATCCGATTTAAAAATGGCCAGAGGAGAGGTGCTTGGGTGGTTCAGTCAGTTGAGCATCCGACTCTTGATTTCGGTTCAGCTCATGATTTCAGGGTCATGATCTCAGGGTCACGAGATCAAGCCCCGAGTCCCACTCTATGCTTAGCAAGGAGTCTGCTTGAGATTCTCTCTCTCCCTCTCCCTTTGCCCCTCCACCCTGCTCTCTCTCTCTCTTTCTCCAAAATAAATAAATACATAGATGTTTTAAAAAATAAAAATGGGCAGAGGAATAGGCATTTTTCCAAAGCAGGTATCTACATGGCCAAGTACATGAAAAGATGCTCAATATCACTCATCAGTGATATGCAAATCAAATCCACAATGAGAGATCACCTCATACCTATTAGGATGGCTATTATCAAAGGCACAAGAAATAACATGTGCTGGCAAGGATGTGGAGAAAAGGAAACTCTGGCACACTGGTGGTAGGAATGTGTATCAGTACACCTACTATAGATAACAGTATGGAGGGTCTTCATAAAATTAGAAATAAAATTTTCATATGATCTAACAATTGCTCTTGAGGATATACACCCAAAGAAAATGAAAACAGGACACTGAAGAGATATATGCACTCCCATGTTTATTGCATTATTATTCACAATACTCAAGATATGGAAACAACCTGTGTCCATCAACAGATGAATGGATAAAGCAGGTGTGATATATATGTGTGCATGCACACACACACACACACACACACACACACACCAGAGTATTACTCAGCCATGAGAAAGAAGGAAATCTTGTCCACTTGCAATATGAATGGACCTTGAAGGCACCCTGGATAAAGTTTCCATGCCAAGTGAATTTTTCTCACAGACTCAGGTCCCAGCACAATGAATAGGAATCCCACCTGGAAGATTAAACTCTCTTACCTGAGCTCTCTCTTTCTGGAGCTAAATCATGGAGACAGAACCCCCAAAAGAGCTCATCTTACATCTCTGTGATCAGAATTTGTTATTCATCTCCCAAGAAGTGGGCAAAACCTGCAGGATGTCGCCATTCTCAGAAGCCATCAAAGACTATGATCCCAGGTTCAGAAGGGAGGATGAGCGGGAGCTGCATGAGGTGACACCAGCAGTCTGTGTAGGAAGTGTCACTTGACTGGAGGGACAGCTCCTGAGTCTTTCCTCATCTTTCACAACCTTGACACTTTGACAGATACTAGTTGGTTATTTTGTAGAAGGTCCCCCAATATGTGTTTGTCTGATGTTTTCTCGTGATTGGGATGATGTATGTGTGGGACAAGAATACCACTTAAGAGATGTGTAGGTCTCAGGGCATCGTATCAGGAAGTTCATCATGTTGCTATGTCTGATTACGAGACATGTTCACCACTCTGTTAAAGTTATGTCTGCCAGGGTCCTCTGCTGTAACGTTACTATTTTTCCCATTGTAATTAATTAATATCTTATTATTAGCATCTGTTAATGGATAGTGTCAGCAGTCATCATTGATGTGTGGTTTGCCTAATGATGGTTTTCTTAGTTCCTTCATTTAGATGACTTTTAAAGATTTTAAGAATTATTTTCAATTTCAGTTTGTAAATTTAAAGAAGAACAAATCACCAAATCACCCAAGAAACCTCCTATGCACTTACTTAAGAGAGGGGCTCATTCACAGGATACCAACAATTCTAAAATTCATTTAGGCTTACTAGTTAAAGTATCATTACCACATGGCAACCAGAGGTACAATCTGTACTTCATTTGGGAAGTCAGTTTTAACATTTTGTGGTTCTAGACAATTCAGAAATTGTATTATTTCAACCACAATAATAAATATCAGACTTCATGAATGTATATATGATGTTATTTAAAAATTTGAATCTTACTTTAAAATAAGATGGTACTCTTATTACATATTTTTAATGTACATATATGTGGGTTTTAAACACACTGAACTAACAGCAATGGTTACAGCAAGGAAGACTACCGATGTATAAGTGGTGAGTCCAAAGAAACTAATTAATGATTTATTTTGAAATAATTTCAAACTTCAGGAAAGTTGCAAGAACAGTAAAAAAATTCCACCTCCCATACCTAGATTCCCCAACTGTTCACATGTCACTGCATTTGCTTTGTCTCTTTCTGATCAACTATCCTCCTATTATCATTATTCTTTTCCTGAGTATAAGAGATAGAGCTGCAGACGCCATACACCACAATTCCTAAGTACGCCACTAGGCATTCTCCTAAAACAAGGACACTTTCTTACAGAACCACCGACCAAACAAGCAAGTCAGAAAATCAACCTTGACAGAACACTACTGTCAGATCCACAAACCCCACTCCAAACTCAACAACTGTCCCAACAAAGTCTTTCCTTTCTGGTCCTGGATCCCATTAGTCTGGGTCTCTCCTGTGTTTCTTCATTACCAGACTTAGGTCATGCTTTCTTGGTAGTAACCACAGAAAAGATGGATCAGTGTACCATGTCAGGGTCCACACAATGCAGATCATGGTGGTATTAGCCTGGATCATCTTGTCATTTTGGTGTCTGCCGGGTTCCCCTGCCATAATATCACCAGTATCCCCTTTGAAATTCATATTTGTGGAGATATTCTGAGATAATGCCAATAATCTGTTCCTCATCCACTCACCAATCTTAGTATCTATTAATAATCTCGTCTGAATCAATCACTACTATGATGGGTTACCAAATACTGGTTTTCTATTTTCATTATTCCTCATACATTTACTAGTAAGGAAGAGAATTCCCTTCTCCCCACTTATTTATTTCTATGTCAATATGGCTTCATGGCTTTCTGTTTTATAACATAGGTTATATTCCATTGTTACTATTCATTTTTATGCTCAAATTGTTCCAGATTTGGCCAATAGGAGCATCTTCAAGATGGCTCTTTTATGTACTTTTGCTATGCCTTCATTATTCCTTGAGCCATTCCTTGCCTTCTCTCGTAGGAAGATGTTTTAGGCTCATCTGCCTTCCCATGCCCAGGTCTGGAATCAGGCATTTACCAAGGAGTTCTGCTTCCTTTAAGTGGAAGACAGTATCTAAAAACCAAACTCTGGAAGCTAGTTCTCATTGCTACTGGAATGGAGTTGCTTTCCAGTACAAAGAGCTAGGAAATATGTGTACGGAGGACATTCATACACACACACATACACACATAGGTTTGTATACACACATATTTGCATATACACATGCATGTGTCTACATATGTACACACACATCTATTAATGTATCTATGTCTATCAAGGTATATTTATTTTAAAAATGATCAATTCCTACCAATACCTCCAATTCTGATTCAACACTTCAGGGTTCTGCTCAGTCTTCTTTCTATATTTATAAACACTTTCAACAGGGAGAAACTTGTACTTCATTTTCAATACATTCATCTTCCTCTCAGTGTAATCAATCTCCAACCATGCCAACAATTCCCTGTATCTGCAATCTCCTTAGCCGCCAACTCCGCAGTGTCCCATGTCTCTGTGATAGGAACAGCAGTACTACTCTGCTCCTCTGTGTGGAGCTCCTCTCTTCGCCTCACTGACCTGCAATGGGACTGCTGTCCCTGTGCTGGGAAGGGAAGGGAAACGAAAGGAATAGCTGTCATTTTAAAAAAGACTATATCTCAGTATTATTTGTAAAATAAAAATAAAAATGAAGAAATCACACTATAGATTGACTGTTTATGTCTGGTATCACCTGTTCCCTCCAAAAAAATCATGTGGCAAACTACTCTCAATGTAATAATATTTGGAGGCGGGGCCTTTTGGGGGATGATTAGATCACAAGAGTGGAGCCCTCATGAATGGGGTTAGTGCCTTTACAGAAGAAACCCCAGAGAGATCCCTCACCGTGTCTGCCATGTGAGGACACAAGGACAAAACAGGCTTCTAGGAACCAGGAAGCAGGCCCTCAGCAGACACAAATTATGCCAGTGCCATGATCTTAGACTTCCCAGCCTCCAGAAGTGAGAAAGAAGTATCTGTTGCTTATAAACCACCTGTCTATGGACTTCCTCAAAGCAGCCTGAATGAACTAAGATGTATGATTAGACAACATGGGTCTACAGTTTCTACTCACCTTAAGGATGCTAGGAGGGTCCTACCCTTAGCTCCACGGGACGCTGACAGTTATTTCACTGCTATAGCCATTCATTCATATTCCCCTGGCTTAATAAGAATTAAAACTTACAATTTCTAGCACAGGCCTGACATGTCGTAAGTGTCCAATAACATACGTTTAGTCAATACACAGAGGGCACAGAGAGGGAAATTTACCTAAGGTAACCCAGCCACTCCCTCCTCCTCCTCACCAGACATTCACAACTCTTCTTCCACCCAATAGCCCAGGAACAAAATGCCTGAGCCCGGAGACAGTCATCTCAGGAGTAAAACTGGGCACCAATCTCAGCTGCCAATGCCCTCCAATTTCCTTTACTTTTCAAAAAAAGTGATCCAAAGACCCATGTGCGAGGAAGAACACAGGAGAGACATGAGTTTTAAGTACACAGTAATCAGCTCTAAGTCCTGGCTCTTCTGCTTGGGACACATGGGCTCCCTCTAGAGGAGATTCTTTGAACCAGCTTAATTTTTAACCAAGTCTCTATTTTAATTTATAGCTTAACATTATTACCTAAGTTAAAGAAACAAAGGTTAGGTGATTTATTTATCAAGTACAAACTACATTATTCTTTGGAAATAATCTTAAACTTAGAAAAAGTTTGCAACAATACTGCAAATAAACTTTCATTCTCTAAATTATTGAGAGCACGTTGTCGACATGCTATATCACGTCCAAATACTTTAGTTACAGGAATATATAATCACATTTCAAACACCAAAATCGGGAAACTAACACTAATACCTACCACCTAATCCTCAGACCCCATTCACTTTTCACCCATTCTCTGAATCATTTCCTTTACAGCCAAATGATTTAATCCAGGATCAAGCATTGTAATTGCATCTTTCTTCAGTCTCCTTCAACCTGGAACACTTTCTCAGTTTTCCTGACTTGCATGAACTTGACATGCTTGAAGATTACAAGCCATGTATTTTAAAGAGTGCACCTCAATGTGAGTTTGTTTGATGGTCCCTCCTGCTTAGACTCAGGTTATGCACTTTTGGTGGAATTCTCATTGCATCCGATTACATGGCACACAAATCCAATACTATTGAATGATACCAAATGCCAATATTATTTATGTTAACTTCAATCGCTTGACTGGGTTGGGTTGGCCGACTTTTTCCACTGCAACCACACTTAGGTTTTACCAGCTGTCATGCTTGGCCAAGAGTATATGCTTTGAGGATTGCAAGGATGGACGGCGAAGGGACATGCTTCTTCCCATTTGTTTCCTGTGGGCTTCCCATCAGCATCCTGTGCTGTCAGCACCTTAGCATCCCTGCTCCACACCCGTCAGGCATGGGGTCTTCTGAAAGCAGCAGCTAAATTCAGTTTGCTGTTTTTCTAACACTTGTACACCAGCGTCATCACATCCCATCAGAGAAACCAGTGCCAGGCAGCCAGCACTCCCTCCTCAGCCAGTACGGCCGCAACCCCGTGAGGCCCCTCCTCTGGGCTTGGATACCCACATTGATAGAATAGGTTCCTGCCGGAGGGCTGCTCTTTAGCTCTAAGAGATGCCTCTCCTGTTCCCTTTGTCTGACCAGCCGAGAGCTGGTAGCTGCTGCCTGCAGTTGTTATCTTAGTGATGCATTTGACTTTTATTTTTCCCTTCCAGATTCTTGCTATCTTCACGATATCTCAGTGTTCCCTTTTTACCATTTCAGATCCCTAGTTAAAAACTGTACACCAAGTTAACAATCCTTTGGTTTTTTAAAGATTTTATTTATTTATTTGAGAGAGAGTGAAAGCGAAAGACAGAGCCTGAATGGGGAGGGGCAGGGCAGAGAGGGAGGGAGAAGCAGACTCCCCACTGAGCTGGGAGCCCGATGTGGGACCCAATCCCAGCACCCTGGGATCATGACCTGAGCCGAAGGCAGCCACTTAACCAACTGAACCACCCAGGCGCCCAACAGTTCTTTATATCATATTGTTTCTTTTCAAATCACTACTATGGGTTCTGTCTTCTGACAACCCTGATATGTCTTACTGGAATTTAATCTCAGGAAAGGTAGAACTTATGTTTTATTCACTGTTGTACAATGCCTTCTACTTGGTGATTAATAAATACCGATCGAATCAACAAATGTTTATATTTACAGTCACTAAAATGTTTTTCTCACCGTGGGTTGAGGATTCAGCTCTACTCTGTATTAAATACACAATGTACAAAATAGTATTGTTCATAATGAAAAATTAGAAACAAGATGCCTTTCAACAGAATTAAGTTGCTTTAATAGAACGGAGTATAAGATGCTAAAAAATAACAAAAGCTACATATATAAACACGGACGTAACGCAAAACCATTATGCTGGTTTTAATACAGGATAAGGCAAAGTGTGGTATCACAAAACGTCACTAGAACCACTGAAATTCACAATGAGTTTATACGCAGCGGCAAAAAGCAGAGAGTGCAGAGCAGTGACATCATCAGTGTGGGACAGCAGGGTGGTGTCCTATGGTTGGCCCATCTGGAATGTGCACCACCAGTATGATAATGGGGACAGGAACACAGGGCCTAGAAATGTAGCAGCCACACCAAAGGATAAATCTGTATACAATAAAAATGTGGTTTCAAATCAGTGAAACAGGGGTGAACGAATCAAAAGGTGAAAGATCAACTGACTCTTCATTTGGAAAAAAACAAAGTTGGATTTTTAGTTTACACCATATTTAATCAACAACAGAAAGTGGTCAGGAGATTATTCCATTTACTTTAAACACATCTGTTTCATATGTTTTAAAGACAAACCTGACAAAATACAAAGTTTTAATTTCTTGTATCAACTAAAGATGGAGGACTGTACTATGGGATGACAGACCATTTTACTTCTAATGTCCGAGTTCTAAATATAAATGTCTTCAGCTCGAATACCAGAAAACTCTGACCCAAACTGTTCAGTATCTGCAAGGCAGACAATATTATCTCCATTTTGCAGATGAGGAAACTGAGGCAGAGATTAAATCACTATATAGGTCACTCAAATAAGAAGTGACAGACATAGAACAGCTTGTCTGAAAAAACCATGTATAATTGTAGGAGGAAAAATGTGGCATTCTACCACACTAAATACAAATGCAGACAATCCTTTCCTCACTTAAATCTGCATTTCACACGTAAAACTTATATAAGCATATCCTTTGGATATGACACAAATATAAAATGGGGAAAATTTCTTCAACAGGCCCTGCTTTCAATCTGCGCAGTATAATAAGTACTAATGTTCAAGGCCAATTTTGAAAATTGACTCAGACGTGTATTATAACTAACTGTGTACTAAATCATCGCATACTTCAAGTAAATCTTTATGAGTCATTATTTGGGTCATTTACTAAAAGAACAGTTTGTTAACAATGTCTATACTGATTAACACGTGCCACCAAATAGTAGAAACACAGGACAGGTGGTATCATGCATTCAACGTTTCTTTTAAAATTTATATATCGTGGCGTAAGTATATAATGGGACAACAAGAGCATTTAGCGTCAGAAATCGTAGCGTATGTTACAAAAATTAAGCATACAGAAAGTAGCCATTAAAGAGCACACTCATATGTATAAGCCTAACAAAGCTCAGAGGCTTATTCACGTAAACACACAGTGCTGTTACTTTATTCACATAGACACTTAGTGCTGTTACTTTGATGTTTACAAAGTGCTGTTACTTTATTTACACAGGCATTTAGTGCTGTTACTTTGATGTTTACATATATTATTCACATATACACTTAGTGCTGTTACTTTGATGACTCACTTCACTTGTGCCTTCTCAAAGCTAGCTACATATTCTTTGTTGACCATGACGGTCAAATAAATATCCTTTGTTAGATTATTAATAAGATATTTAGTATTGCATCCAAAACATAAGATTATTTCCAGATGAGAATGTTTTCCTCACTTCCTAAACTGACAATTTTCTTTTATTCCCTGATAAATCTTGAAATGTTTTTCAAGTTATTAACTTGTATTCTACTCTCAAGTATCTGATGGTCAATCAGATGCAGATTCTTTGTGAAAGTTTTCCTATATTCATTTCATTTTGGGGTGTTTTAATTCGTAAATTTCAGATTTACAAAATGCTTGACTTGTTGATGAAAATTTATTAAAATGCAGGATACTGACAGCAGTTCCCCTCAAATGAATTACCTGACACATACTGTTTCTCATACCTTCATTAGATTCACAGGGTATACGAGATGAGGGATGGCTAGGATATACCATGACAACAAAAAGCCCTAAACAGCCCCCAGGGGCTGAACAAATCCAAAATTTATTTCTGGTTCATGACAAGACTTACAAGTGATGTTAGAGAAGCCAGAACTCTCCCCAGGACCCTGGTTTCTTCCAACCTGTGAATCTGTAATCTCTAATAACTAGTTCCCAAGTTACCCTGAGGATGATCTTCATTACCCTTTGATAAGGAAAGAAAAGTGGAAGTAGGAAAAATTCCAAACGAAGTCCTTTACAGGCTTGGAATTTGTACCAGAGGTCATATGCCCTCATGTGAATGCAAGGAAAGCTAGAAAATCTCGACTAGTTGTGTAACCACAAAGAGAAATGGGTATTGGGAAAAACACAGCAAGTTTCTGCTACAGAGTTTCTACCCTATGTGAATTCCTTGATGATTAGTAAGCGCTGACTTCCGGCCGAAAGTTTTTCCACATTCACAACATTTATAAGGTTTCTCTCCTGAGTGAATTCTCAGATGGGTAGTAAGGGTAGATTTATGACGAAAACTCTTACCACATTCGTTACATTCAAAGGGTTTTTCCCCTGTGTGAGTTCTCTGATGATTAATAAGAGTTGACTTTGTAAGAAAAGATTTCTCACATTCATGACACTGAAAGGGTTTCTCTCCTGTGTGAGTTCTCTGATGTACATTAATGGCTGACAAATGACGGTAAGTTTTACCACATACATTACACTGAAAGGGTCTATCTCCTGTGTGAGTTCTCTGATGTTGAGTGAGGGCTGACTTCTGGCAGAAGGTTCTCCTACATTCCTTACATTGATAGGGTTTTTCCCCTGTGTGAGTTCTTTCATGTCGAGTGAGGGATGACTTCTCATAAAAGGATTTCCCACATTCATTACATTTATAAGGTTTCTCTCCTGTGTGAATTCTCTGATGTGCATTAACGTCTGACTGCCGATAGAAAGTTTTACCACACTCATTACACTGAAAGGGCTTCTCTCCTGTGTGAGTTCTCCGATGCACATTAACTTCTGACTGCCGATAGAAAGTTTTACCACATTCATTACATTGAAAACGTTTCTCTCCTGTGTGAGTTCTCTGATGCACATTAACGTCTGCCTGCCGATAGAAGGTTTTACCACATTCATTACACTGAAAGGGTTTCTGTCCTGTGTGAATTCTCTGATGCGCATTAACATCTGACTGACGATAGAAAGTTTTACCACATTCCTTACACTGAAAGCGTTTCTCTCCTGTGTGAGTTCTCTGATGAACATTAACATCTGACTGCCGATGAAAAGATTTACCACATTCGCTACATTGAAAGGGTTTCTCTCCTGTGTGAGTTCTTTGATGTGCATGAACGTCTGACTGCCAATAGAAAGTTTTACCACATTCATTACATTGGAAGCGTTTCTCTCCTGTGTGAATTCTCTGATGTGCATTAACATCTGCTTGCCGATAGAAAGTTTTACCACATTTACTACACTGAAAGGGTTTCTCTCCTGTGTGAATTCTCTGATGTAGCTTAATGTCTGACTGCCAATGGAAAGTTTTGCCACATTCATTACATTGGAAGCGTTTCTCTCTTTTATGAATTCTCTGATGTACCTGAATGTCTGACTGGCAATGGAAAGTCTTACTGTGTTCATTATATTGGAAGTGTTTCTCTCCTGTGTGAGTTCTCTGATGTTGAGTGAAGGCTGACTTCTTGCAGAAAGTTTTTCCACATTCATTACATTCATCGGGTTTCCCCCCTGTGAATGTTGCCTCATGTCGAGTGAGAGATGACTTCTTGCAAAAGGACTTACCACATTCACTACATTTATAACGTTTCTTCCCTGTATATGTTATCTGATTGTTTGTGAGGGGTGTTTTGTGACTTGTTTTCCCATGTGAATTAAATTCACAGGGTTTCTCTACTGTGTGTATTCTCTGATGCACTGTGAGGTTTGACTTGTAGCTGAATGTTTTCCCACATTCACTACATTTGAATAGACACTCACGTCTCTCTTTTTTCTGAACTTGAGTGAAATGTGACATCCTGCTGAAATTATTTTCAATTTGATTGCCTTTGCATTGTTTTATTTCGAAGGAGACCCCATGACATTTCAAGAGAGATGACTTCTCACAGGTTTCTCCATGTCTGTTCTCTCCTCTGTCAATTTGCCTGCGTGGAATTACTGTGGTCTTTTTTCCTAAGGATTTTCCACCATCATATTTTAAAGTCTTCTCTGAAGATTGCATATTTACATGCTGAATAATACCATTCTTATGACCAAGGGCTTTCTCATATGGATTATTTTCATCAGAAATCTCTTGAGTATGAGGTTTTTCCTGCTTAATATCAAGTAATTTCTCATATACATTTAACATGTGAGGCTTTTTTCTTGAAGAATTTCTATTACTACCAACTGATATTAAAATATTTTTCAAATTCATTCCATATAAGTTATGTTTACAGGGCAATTTTCTTGAAGGAATAAAATTTGTACTCATATTAGATGATTTTCTTAAAGCATAAACTTTCTCTGAGGTCACTGTTTTGTTGTTGAATAAAACTTGTGGCACATATTTGTCTTGGTTTCTCTGCATTCTCTCTGTTAGGTAATAAGCTTTGCTGTCTTCTAGAAATGAAAATATTGAACAAACCGTAAGAATTTTGCAGTTCTAATGGAATTGGATTAATATACAAATGTCTATTATATATCTGACTTTTGGTTTCAGGATCAAAGTGCCTTTTTCCCACCCAGTTCGAGAAAACATATGTGGAAAAAGAAAGAAAAGCTATTAACACACAGACATATAATTATTCAGCACTTTATAAATAAAACATTCAAAATGGACAGAAATAACAATATAAATTCAAGAAGCAGTGAAGAGAGGATGGAAGATTTTACAGGAGTGACAGATGCAGGTAGGAGAAAAATCACAGAAAATAAGATGGGTCCAACTGAGTTAATGAAAAGTAATTGGAATCACAAGAAAAATGAGTAGACAAAGGTGTTCATGGAGAAAAATGAGAAATTAGGGACACAGACTAGGTACAATACCCTCAAACCTATATTGTTTCAGTAATACCCAAATAAGTTTTCACGCTTCCAGTCGAATTTCCCTCCTACACAATAGCAACATAATTTCTGAATGCGCCAATGTGCTTACGTTTAAGGAAAGAGTCATCGGACTGTACTCTAATTCCTCTCCCAACATCCCAAAATAAAGTATAAAATAATGACAAAAAAGTAAACTTGTGCCAACACAGATCTGATGTATCGCCCTATTTTGGCTTTGATACTTTCATATTGCTCCACCGTAGCCACTCAACAGGTGAACCTACCATGATAATCACATTTATGTTCACTTACCGTTCCTTAAAATAGCATTACCCGTCCCAAAATACTAATACTTAATTTTGCTTTATCTTTCGCACCTCACATTTCCACATTTCAGGCTTCTGTTTATTACCAAAATTTAAAGATCATATTTTTCCAACCAAATCCCAGGAAATGAGTAACATTCATGTTGATTTACCATTTAAAAAGTATTGTCTACATTTGCTACCCAATGCAACAAAGTCTATCCCAAGCTAAAAAATCACTGGCCTGACCCAAGTACCACATGAAAAACTCTCCTTGATTCCAATCAACATGTGTTTATCAAATGTCTATTTCAGGTTATATACCAAAGTAAGCAAGAATAACACAATCACCATTTTCTTTGTTAGATCATACCACAGGTGTGAAAAAAGGTAGATATTATCACGTAACAGATCATTTACTTTTGTATCTTCTGAAAGACCCACTATACGCCGAGTACTGAGAGAAAGAAAAGATTACATTGGCTCAAACACTCAAAGTCTCTTTCTTGGAAGCAGACACACTTAACTTGTACTATACATTCAATGTAATAACAGTAAAAATAATGTTTTACTTATATACTAAACAATCTTTTGAGTCATTTTCACTTATTAACTCATTTAGTATCTAGTCAGGGAAAGCCCACAATGCAGAAAGGTGTGCCATGGGAAAGCATACAGTATGCCTAAGTGACATTTACTGCGAGTGGAACATATGATGTTTACCGTGAGTGTAAGCAACATAAAAATAAAATTGGAGCAGCCAAATAAGGCCAGGATGCAGCAGTCAATAAAAAGTAAGTTAATTAAATTTCATGAAATAAATAATAGGGGGAGCATAGATTTATCTTGTTGGGCTACTGAAAAAAGAGATGTTCTAGGTAAACAAAAACACAAAAACACCACCATGAACAACAAAAAAACTCTAACCAACTACAATTAGGAATGGGAAAAAATTAAGTATGAGGGAATATAGTTCTTACTGATATTGACATAAGGCAAGAACACGAAAAATATTAGAAGTTTACAAAGAAGACATAAGAATACAAAAGAAAAATAAAAAGTAGTTTGTCATGTGTGCTTGATAATTTTGTTACCAATTTGTGGTTTTATCAGACAATAACTAGGGAATGTCTTATTTCCTATTTCGTAGGATTTACTGAGGGTTTTCTTTTAGCATCATATACTTCCACTTGTTTGCCAATGTTTTTTAGGCAGTAAAATAGGTCTTTTTCCCATCTTTTTTTAAAGGTACCAACAGAAGTACAATTGTAAAATTAAGAAGGCTGTACTTTTGGTACATTAATCTGATAAATATAAACTTGTAATCCTATTAATTTATAGGTAATTTGTTTAAATAGTATCAAGTACTACTATACAACATGTAACACTGAAAACATTGTTTCCTCCCTTCTCAAGAGCCAAATTTTAGATTTTATTGTCTTTCTTACTTTCATCTTTGTACCATTAAACACAAAAAAGCCAGTATTACTTGTCTGCATAAATGATATGCTTGGACCCCTAGCTTTGAACAATCAGAAAACCCGTTTACATTCCTTCTCAGGCATTACCCTTTTCTCTTCCAATTTTACCATTCATATATATATGTGTGTATATATATATATATATATACACACATATATATACACCCTTTCTCTACTTCTAAAGTAGGTGCCACTAGGAAGAGATTCTTAGAAAACGTTTTAAATAAAGTCCAACTCCTAAACTGACCACCTACATTATTATTTCCCCTGGCTTCCTCACTAACCTTTCTGGTACTCACTAACTCACCTGGGTAGTTCTGGTATAGAAATTCTTCCTCTAATATCCATGGCTCCTTTCCTTCTTCCAACTTGAAGATCAGCGCTGGCTTTTTAATGAGATACCCTGTAAAAGGAAAAATGACACAGAATTTGGACATGAGCTACAGCAATTCTAAAGGAGCGAGGAGACAGAATTTCTGGATCTGCACCTTGATAGGCTCATTTAAACCTTCATGAGATGTGAGAATACAAAAACTCTTCCTTGTGCTCAAAAGAGATTAACAACCTCAGACTCCTGAAGCAAAGTCTCAACAATATTAACTATAAAAGACGGAACATTTTGGTATCTAAGAAATAAAATGCATGCTACATAAAACTTGATGTGAAAATAGCTTACCCACTGAAACAAAGTTGTGGTAGTTCTCCAGCATCACATCCCTGTACAGGGTCCTCTGAGCAGGGTCCAGGTGCTGCCACTCCTCCTGGGAGAAGTCCACAGCCACATCTCCAAATGACAGTGACCCCTGGAACAGCACATTTCTGCTCAGTCTGAAGTGGTAAGAATTGCGGTTGCACAGGAAAGAAATATGGAAACAAATTCTTCCCAAGTTCACTGTTGAGAATTTATGTTACAACATGCCCAGTGTGTACATTATTTTGTATTAGGTTTTGTAGAAGAAAGAAAAGAACATTCTGCTTTTTTAATTTATTAATGCTCTATACCTGGAAATGTCCTGGGTGTTGTGAATACTAAGGGGAATAAAACACTGTTCTTGTTCTCTTGAAAGTTAAATACACAAACACGACACGCTGCAAAACTGAGAATAAGATATTACCAGAACATATTAGAATATGTAAAAAGTAAAGAAAAGAAAATGTAAAATGTATACTAGAGTCAGAAAAGAAAAGAAAAATTAACTATTTTGTATCACAACTTGTGCTTAATTGAGGAGTTAAAACTGTAGGGCCTGAAATATGATGCATAAATGTTCTTTATGATTATGAGGCAACACAACATGAACAAAATACTGAAGTCATTAGAAACACATGGGTTGACTTAGTTTCTGCCCCAGGATGTATAAAGCAAGGAAAAAAATTACTCTTGCTCCTACAATGAAAATGAGCCAGACCTACTTCAAATTCACAACTTTTATCCCCCTAATTTACAGGAGAGGCAAAATCACAAAGCACCCAAGTGCCCCAAATCTAGGAGGAGGCAATACCTGCAAGAAGAGAGAATATATGTATTTTTGCCTACCTGGGTTGGACCATAGGTAAGAAGAATTCAACCAAAATAGGGGGAATGTTAATTAATGAAAACAGAGTGTGAGCCAACACAACAGTGTGAAACCCCTTTAAACCACAGAGATGGAGGATATTTGCACCTTCTTATAGGCATTTTTCTCTTTCTTTTGGTGAAGACTTATTTATTTCAGAGAGGAGAGGAGGGTCAGGGGGAGAGTGAATCTCAAGCAGATTCCACACTGAGCACAGAGCTCCATGCAGGGCTTAATCTCATGACCCTGAGATTATGACCTCAGCCAAAGCCAAGAGTAGGATGCTCAACTGACCATGCCACCTAGGCACTCCTTTACAGGCTTTTTCTCTGTGAACCCCACTAGGCACTTACTTTACTCCTGTGGGAAGGGCAGGATTATGCACTACAGCTGGGTGGGTGGGGGGGGACAAGAAAACCAACAAGGTCACATCCCCACGACTCAAGGACCCAGGGCAGACCTAACAGCAAGGCTGTATTGGAGCAAGAGAACACATTCTGCCCAAGCTAACAAGCTTGGAATAACAAGTACCAATAGAATACTGCTGACATAAAGACAGGAGATAGATAAAAGCATGTAAAGAGACCCTCTCTGAAACACAGAGCAAAGAGAACCCTTAAAACTCAGAAATGAACAGACATAACTCTGGTAAATGAGACCGTATCTGAAAAAACAACTCTCTATAGAAAGTTGAAGCCTATGCTGCATTGAGAGTAGTAAAAGAAGAGTAACTCTCAAATTCTGCCCAACTCCTAACTAGTTAAACTTGAACCCCTGGACTAAAGGTCTAGCAGGAACTACCCATCTCCAGCAGTAAAATCTAGTTACCCCAGTTTAGAGTCTTACACAAGACGTACACATTTCAACAGAAAGTTCCAAAGCATATGAAAAGGAAAGAAACTAACAAAATACTACCAAGATACAAAGTAACCATCAGAATCACATATTACATAGTTGTTGAAACAGATTTTTAAGTAATTATAACTAATTATTAAAGACTGTAAAGTATGTAAAGACTCAAAAG
Source organism: Ursus maritimus (assembly GCF_017311325.1). Lineage (NCBI taxonomy): Eukaryota > Metazoa > Chordata > Mammalia > Carnivora > Ursidae > Ursus > Ursus maritimus. The sequence goes on along the minus strand of NW_024426885.1, from coordinate 80,579,900 downwards.
GTATACAACATGCAAAATGAAATGGATAACTTCAGCAGACAGAACCAAATGGAAATCTAGAAATAAGAACACAGTAACAGATGAAAAACATCTTCAACAGGCTGATCAGCAGTGAACACAGTTAAGGAAAGAATCAATGAACTTGAAGATGGGTCAATAAAAATTACCCAACCTGAAACTCAAAGAGAAAAAAAGTAAAAAATAGAACAGAACATTAAAAAGCTATGAATAGGGGTGCCTGCGTGTGGCTAAGCCACTTAAGAGTCTGCCTTCAGCTCAGGTCATGATCCTGGAGCCCCGGGATTGAGCCCTGTTTTGGGCTTCTTGCCAGTGGAGAGCCTGCATCTCCCTCTGACCCTCACCCCTCTCGTGCTCTCTCTTGCACATGTGCTCTCTCTCTCTCTAATAAATGAATAAAATCTTAAAAAAAAAAAAAAAGCCGTGAAAGCTGTGAAATACAATAAAATGTTCTGACATATGCATAACTGGGATCTGGGCAGGGTGTTGCGGGGAAGAACGGGACAGAAGAAACACTTTACGAAATAGTGTCTTAAAATTACCTGCAATTGGGGTGCCTGGGTGGCTAAGTCAGTTAAGAATCCAACTCTTAATTTCGGCTCAGATTGTGATCTCCGGGTTGTGGGATTGAGCCCCACATCGGGCTCCCCATTCAACAGAGTCTGTCTGAGATATTCTCTCTTCTCCCTCAGTGACCCCCCAAAGATAAATAGATAAATCTTAAAAAAAAAAATCTTTCAATTAATGACAGAAAACAAACCAAAAATCCAAGGAGCTCAACAATACCAAGCTGCATAAATGCCTCCCAAAAGCATAAAGACACACAACATATTAAAATGGCTAGAGAGGGGCGCCTGGGTGGCTCAGTTGTTAAGTGTCTGCCTTCGGCTCAGGGCGTGGTCCTTGCGTTCTGGGATCGAGCCCCACATCAGGCTCCTCCACTGGAAGCCTGCTTCTTTCTCTCCCACTCCCCCTGCTTGTGCTCCCTCTCTCGCTGGCTGTCTCCATCTCTGTCAAATAAATAAATGAAATCTTAAAAAAATAAATAAAAAATAAAATGGCTAGAGAGAGAGAGAGAGTGAGAACCCTGAAAGCAGCCAGTGAATAAGAAAATATTACAAAAAAGGAATAAAGATACAATTAAAGCAGACTTTTCACCAGGAACCATCAAACCAGAACACAATAAAATGGCATACCTAAAGTGTTAAAGGAAATATCAGTCATAATCACAGCACAAAAGGAGCAGTTTGAAAAGCACCTGAGTATATTTCAAGATTTACTGACTAATTTTAGGATATGTGCAGGAAGAGCTGGGATCTACAAAAGCTTTCTCCAGAAACAAAGGAGCTGGAGGGCACTAGTTTCCTTGCGCTCCCAAAGCCTAGCCAGATGCTTACACAGCCAGTACAAACACTCTCCATCTATCTTTCTAGCACAATGTGCCTGACCCCAGTGCTCCCCCACCCAAAGCACCCTGGAAGGGGCTCCTCCAAAGTGGCTCCCACCCCACCATACCTAGCGGGCAGCCCCGGCAAGGCAGGTGCCTCTCCAAAGTGACTCGAGGCCTGAGGAAGAGGGGAGCTAATCCCACATACCAACGCACTTAGAGCTCATGCAGCCAAGACTCTCAGTTGGCTGTGCAGGAAGCAAGAGCTGCCCATCAGTACACCCAAGCCGTCCCAGTGGCTAAGTGCAGACAACCAGGCTGAGAGCAAGACCTGCAACCAGTGTGCATGCAGCAGGCAAAGCAGGTCATTACAGGTAGATAAGCTGAGGGTAAGCTACACCTACTAGCATGCCCATAGCAATTGTGGCTCAGCAACAATGCAACACCCCCGAAGTATCTGGTTCTGGTGACCAGGGGGACTGCACTAAGGGAACAGGGTCCCTTCTACACAAGGTGAGTACTTTCAAGACCAGTATACATAGCTGACCTACCTAATACACAGAAACAAACAGAGAGGTAGACAAAATGAGGAGACAGAGGAACATGTTCCAAATGAAATAACAAGACAAAACCACAGAAAAAGAGCTAATCGAAATAAACACATAAGCAATATGCCAGACGGAGTTCAAAGTAATGGCCATAAAGATACTTACTAAACTTGAGAAAAGACTGAATGAAGTGACTGAGAACTTCAACAAAGAGATATAAAATATAGAGAAGAACCAGTTGGAGCTAAGATAGAATAAAATGAAAAATATACTAGAATACTTCTTCAACAGATTGGAGGATGCAGAAGAATGGATCAGCAATCTTGAACATATAGAGTAATGGAAAGCAACCAAGCTAAATAGCAAAAAGAAAAAGATACATTAAAAAATGAGGATAGATTAAAAGACCTCTGTGACATCAATCCAAGTATCATTTGGCTTATAGAGGTACCAAAAGAAAAGAGACACAAAGAAGCAGAAAAATTATTTGAAGAAATAACAATTGAATATCTCCCTAACCTGAAGAAGGAAACAGACATCTAGGTCCACAATGCACAGAAGGCCCCAAACAAGATGAATTCAAGGAGGTCAAAACCAAAACAATAATTAAAACAAGATTAAAGATAAAGAGAGAATCTTAAAAGCAGCGAGAGAAAAGCAGTTACACACAAGGGAAACCCCATAAGGTTATCAGGTGATTTTTCAGCAGAAACTTTACAGGCCAGAAGACAGTGGTATGATATAGTTAAGGTGCTATAAGGGGAAAAAAAACCCTACAATAAAGAATATTCTACCCAGAAAGGCTATTATTCAGAACCGAAGAAGAGAGAGTGTCCCAAACAAACGGAAGTTAAAGAAGTTCAACAAACAAGCTTTCAAAAAATATTAAAGAGACTCCTTTAAGTGGAAAGAAAAGGCCACAACTAGAATAAAATTAAGGAAGAAAAAAATTTCACCGGTAATAGCAAACATATAGTAAAGGTAGTAGATTAGTCACTTATAAGGCCAGTATGGAAGTTAAAATGCAGAAGTAGTAAAATCAATTATATCTACAAAAATCACCCAAGGGATACACAAAATAAAAAGATATAAAATGTGACATCATATACATAAAATGTGGAAGAGGGAATAAAAATGTAATGCTTTAATAATGTGTTCAAACTTAAGCAACCTTCAACATAATATATTACTGCACACATAGGATATTGTATATGAATCTCATGGTAACCACAAACTGAAAACCTGTAACACATGCACAAAAAAATAAAGAGAAAGGAATCCAAACATAAGACTAAAGAAAACCATCAAACCACAAGGGAAGAGAGCAGGAGGAGAAGAATGGAACAGAAAACAACTAGAAAACAATTAACAAAACAGCCATAAGTACATACCTATCGATAATTACTTTAAATGTAAATGGACTAAATGTTCCAATCAAAAAACACAGGGTGATGTAATGGATAAAAAACCAAGATCCATCTATATGCTGTCTACAAGAGATTCACTTCAGACCTAAAGACACATACAGACTGAAAGTAAAGGAATGGAAAAAAATATTCTAAGCAAATGGAATAATCATTAAAAAAAACAAAAACAAAAACAGGGGATATCAAAATCAAACAAAATAGACTTTAAAACGAAGATGGTAACAAAAACCAAAACAGGTCAGGATCAATCCAAAAAGAGGATATAACAATTGATAATATATACTCACCCAACATAAACAGAATACAAATTCATAAGGCAAGTATTACCATATGAAAAGAGAAACTGACACTAATATGATAATGGTAGGAAACATTAAAAACTTGCTTACATCAATGAACAAATCATCCAAACATAAAATCAATACAGAAACAGTGGCTTTGAATGACCCATTAGATCAGATGGACATAACAGATATCTATAGAACATTCTATCCACAAATTGCAGAACACAGATTCAAGTGCATATGAACATTCTCCAGGACAGATCACATACTACAACACAAAGAAAGTCTCAATGAATTAAAGGTGACTGAAATCATATCAAACATCTCTTCCAACTACAACGGGACAAAACTAGAAATCGATTTCAAGAAAAAAACTAGAAGAAATACAAATATGTAGAATCTAAATCTAAACCTAAATAACATGTTACTCAACAACAAATGGGTTCAATGAAGAAATCAAAGAGAAAAACAAGAAATACCTGGAGAGATATGAAAATGAAAACACCACAGTCTTAAATCTTGGCGATGCAACAAAAGCAGTACTAAAGGAAATTTATAGTGATCAAGACCTACATCAAAAACAAGTAATAACTCAAATAAATGATCTAACGTTACACCAAAAGGAGCTAGAAAAAGAAAAAACAAAACCCAAAGTTAGCACAAAGAAAGAAAGAATAGAGGGGTGCCTCGGTGGCTCAGTCGGTTAAGCATCTGAGTCTTTTTTTTTTTTTTAAAGATTTTATTTATTTATTTAACAGAGATAGAGACAGCCAGCGAGAGAAGGAACACAAGCAGGGGGAGTGGGAGAGGAAGAAGCAGGCTCATAGCGGAGGAGCCTGATGTGGGGCTCGAACCCAGAACGCTGGGATCACACCCTGAGCCAAAGGCAGACGCTTAACCGCTGTGCCACCCAGGCGCTCTGCTGAGTCTTGATTACAGCTCAGGTCATGATCTCAGGGTAGCGAGCCCTGTGTTGGGCTCTGCACTCAGCAAGGAGTCTACTTAAGATTCTCTCTTTGTGTGTCCCTCTGTACCTTCCTCCCCCTGCACTGTCTCTGCCTCTCTAAAATAAATAAATCTTTAAAAAAAAGAGAAGAAAATAACAGAGATCAGAGCAGAAATAAATGAACTAGAGATGACAAAAAAAAAAAAAGAAAAAGAAAAAAGAAAGTATCAATGAGGCTAAGAGCCAGCCCTATGAAAAGATAAAATTGATAAAACTTTTGCCAGACTAATCAAGAAAAAAAGTGAGATGACTCAAACATACAAAATCAGAAATGAGAGGATTAGTTAAAATTGACACCATAGAAGTACAAAGGACTGTAAGAGATTACTATAAAAAATTACATTGGAAAACGTAGAAAAAAATAGACAATCTAGAAAAAATGGATAAACTCCTCGAACATACAGTCTCTTCTGAGACAGAATCATGAAGAAATAGAAAAATGTGGAAAAAAGCCACAATTACTAGAAATAAATTTGAACTGGTAATCAAAAAACTCCCAACAAACAAAAGTCCATGACCAGATGACTTTGCAGGTGAATTCTACCAAAGATTTAAAGAAGAGTTAGTACCTATCATTCTCAAGCTATTCCAGAATACAGAGGAGGAAAGAATGCTTCCTAATTTATTCTACGAAGCCAACATTACTCTGATAGGAAAACCAAAGATACCACAAAAGAAAGAAAATTATACAGCAATATCCCTCAGGAAGACAGATGCAAAAATCCTCAACAAAATATTAGCAAACCAGATCCAACGATACATTAAAAAAATCACTGAGATCAAGCGGGATTTATTCCAGGAATGGAAGGATGGTTCAATATACACAAATCAATCAATGTCATATTCAATGATGAAAAGCTGAAACCTGTTCCCTTAAGATCAGGAACGTGACAAGGTTGTCTACTCTTAACCACTTTTATTCAACATAGTACTGTCATTCTTAGCCATGGCAATCAGACAAGAAAAAGAAATAAAAGGCATCTGAATTGATAAGGTACAAGTAAAACTGTATTTGCAAATGACAGCATACTATATGTAGAAAAACCTAAAGACCCCACCAAAATACTATTAGGTCTAATAAATGAATTCAGTGAAGTTGTAGGATACAAAATCGATATACAGGAATCTGTTCTGTTTATATGCACTAATAACAAAATATCAGAAAAAGAAATTTTTAAAATACCATTTATAACTATATCACAGAGAATAAAATACCAAAGAATAAATTTAACTTAAGAGGTTAAAGTATTATAAAAATTTAAGACATTAAAGAAAGAAACTGAAGACAACACAAATAAATTGAAAAATATACCATCCTCATAGATTGGAAGAAACAATATTGTTAAAATTAAAATGTCCATACTACACAAAGCAATCTATAGACTGCAGTCTACAGATCTGCAATCCCTATCAAAATACCCAGTGTTTTTCACACAACTAGAACAAAAAAAATCCTAAAATTGGTATGGAAACATGGAAGACCTCAAATACCCAAAGCAATACTGCGAAAGAAGAACAAAGCTTGAGGTATCACAATCCTAAATTTCCAGAAATACTACAAAGTTACAATAACCAAAACAGTATGGTACTGTTGCAAAAATACATATAAAGGTCAATGAAACAGAATTGTGAGTCAGAAAAAAAGATATATGCACAGAGAGAGAGAGAGAACACCAATTAATCTATGACAGTGGAGACCAGAACATACAATGGAGAAAAGACACTCTCTTCAATAACTGGTGCTGGGAAAACTGGATAGCTACATGCATAAGAATGAAACTAGGCCATTTCCTTGAACTATACACAAAAACAATCTCAAAACAGATTAAAAACCTAAATGTAAAACTTGAAACCATAAACTCTGAGAAGAAAATACAGGTAGTAATCTCTTAGATATCAACCTTTGCAATATTTTTCTGAATCAGTCTCCTCATAAAAGGGAAACAAAAGCAAAAATAAACAGGAATACATCAAAATGAAAAGTTTTTGCACAATGAAGGAAACCATCAACAAGATGAAAAGAAAACTAATGAATGGGCGAACGTATCTGCAAATGACATGTCTGAGAAGGGGTTAATACCCAAAATATATAAAGCATTCACACAAACATCAAGAAACCCCCAAATAACCCAATTAAGAAGTGGGCAGAATGGCGGGAAAGTAAGTGTTGCCCCCCACTATGAAAAACAGTATGGAGGTTCCTCAAAAAATTAAAAATAGAACTACATATGACCCAGTAATTCTACTACTGGGTATTCACCCAAAGAAACAAAAATACTAATTCAAAAAGATATATGCATCCCCGTATTTATTTACAATAGCCCAGATATGGAAGCAGCAGTGTCCACTGATAGATTAATGAATAAACATGTAGTATACATATACAATGGAATATTATTCAGCCACAAAAAGGAATTAAAGCTTGCTATTTGTGACATAGATGAACCTAGAGGGTATTATGTTAAGTGAAACCAGACAAAGACAAATACCACATCATTTCATTTATATTTCACTTACATTTAAAATCTAAAAAATAAAGCAAGTGAGCAAACAACAACAAAAGAGAAACAGACTCATAAAAACAAAAAAGAGAAACAGACCCATAAACACAGAGAACAAACTGGTGGTTGCAAAGAATACAGGGAAGAGGGAGTGGGAGTGATTAGTGAAGGAGATTAAGAAGTACAAACTTCCCTATTATAACATAAATAAGTCCTAAGGATGAAAAGACAGCATAAGAAATATAGTCAAAAATACTGTAATTTACTTATAGTGATGAGCATTTCATGTTATATAATAAGTAAGGCACTGTTTTACATCTAAAACTAATTTAATATTATGTCAACAATACTTTAAAAGTTTAAAAAATTTCAAAATTAAAAAACAAAAACAAGAAAAAACAAAAAAACCCACACACACAAAATAATTTCAACCAAGAATTATTTATTGAAAACATCTTCAAAAATGAAGAAATAGGGGTGCCTTGGTGGCTCGGTTGGTTAAGCATCTGCCTTTGGCTAAGGTCATGATGTTGGGAGTCCTGGGATCAAGCTCCATGTCTGGCTCCCTGCTCAGCGGGGAGCCTGCTTCTCCCTCTCCCTCTGCCCTTCCCCCTGCTTGTGCTCTCACTCTCTCTGCCAAATACATAAATAAAATCTTAAAAAAAAAAATGAAGAAATAATACCTTCCCAAGAAAAACAAAAATTTAAGAAATTCTTTACCAGCAGAACTATTTTGCAAGAAATATTAAAGGAATATGGTACCAGTGAAACTTGAGTCTACACATAAAAATGAAGAGTGACAGAATGAAATAAAAAAGGAAAATTTAAGTTAATTTCTCCCTCCTCAATTTCTTTTTTTTTTTTTTAAAGATTTTATTTATTTATTTAACAGAGATAGAGACAGCCAGCAAGAGAGGGAACACAAGCAGGGGGAGTGGGAGAGGAAGAAGCAGGCTCATAGCAGAGGAGCCTGATGTGGGGCTCGATCCCACAAGGTCGGGATCACGCCCTGAGCCGAAGGCAGACGTTTAACTGCTGTGCCACCCAGGCGCCCCCTCCCTCCCCAATTTCTAAGTAAAGCAACTTTCAAAGCAAATGTTGGAAATGTTTTTCTGTAATGAAGTAGATTACAGTAAACACTGTATTGTGAATATAGCCCCAGACAATACATAGAAGAAAGCATGAGGCTGTGTTCCCCGGAAACTTAATTTGTGAAAGCAGATAGGGAGCTAAATCTCACCCACGGGCTGCAGGTTGCCAATCTTTATTCTAAAGGATAACTGACTGTCTAAAGCAAAAATAGTAGTATTGTATCATGTGTACACAGCATATGTTAAAGTAAAATGTATGGTACAATAGCACAAAGAACGAGAAAGAAGAATAGGAATATACTACTGTAAGGTCGTTATACTATACATCATGTGGTTTAATATTTGAAGGGAGGCTCTGATTAATTAAAAATGGGTATTATAAGTCTTTGACTAACTATTTTAAAAGTAAAGAAAAGAGGTATAAATAATAAGTCAAGGGGTGCCTGGGTGGCTCAGCTGGTTAAGCGTCTGACTTTGGCTCAGGCTTAGGTCATGATAGGATCAAGCCCCATGTTGAGCTCTCTGCTCATCAGGGAGCCTGCTTCTCCCTCTCCTGCTTGCCGCTCCCCCGCTTGTGCATGTGCTCTCTGTCAAATAAATACATAAAACGTTAAAAAAAAAAACACAATGGCAATGATAAAATGGAATAGAAAATAACAAATTCAAGAGAAGAAAAAGAAAGAAATAAAGAATAGAATAGAAAAACAGCTAGCAAAATGGAAGATTTTAATCTACTATATCGACAACCAATTTTTAAATATGAATGTTCTAATCAACCCATACAAAAAGTTTATCAGATTGGGTCAAAAAAACAGGACAATCATATACTGTCTACAAGAAACTCAAATTATAAAAATACATAAGTTAAAAGTAAAAGGATAAAGAAATACAACACAAACAATAATCCAAAGAAAGCTGGAGTACCTACGTTAATATCAGACAAAACAGACTATATAATAGGAGATATTATCGAAGATAAATAGGCACGTTACATTAATGATAAATGGTCAATTTTCCAAGACAAAACTAAACGTATTTGTACCTAACAAAGGAGCTTCAAAATATAGGGGGTAAAACTGATAGGACTGAAAGGAAAAACAGACAAAAATTAATACAGTTGGACACTTCAATATTTCTCTCAGTAATTAATAGAACTAAGAAGATAACTGGAAAGAATATAGAAGCCCTAAAACAACACCATCACTGAACTAAACCTAAGTGACATTTGTAGAACATGCCACCCCACAATTTCAGGAAAGTCTTTATGTCCCATTAAGAATCATTATGGGTTATTCTCATTTTCATTGCACTTCCTATAGTAATGTTTGCTATTGCTATCAGAGACAAATAAATGTATAGCTCAGCAATGACAACTTCAACTTTAAATACTTGAAGGTCATCACCACAGCCCCTTAGCCCTGCTACTAATCTGCTACTCCATATTTCCCAAAAGTTGACATTTGTCTATTTCTACGTTTACATTTTAAAGGTTATACCTTATTCATAATATCTAATGTAAAACAAAGTAGGAATTAAAAAAAAAAACCAAAACAAAACTCACCTGGGGTTTGTTCATTTTCTGATGTTCTTAAAAAAGCATGGAGACATGTGAAGATACAACTGAGAAATAATAGAAGAGAGATGAGTCATAAATGATCTTGCCTCCTCTCCAGCTCCTGGATTTACCTGTCTACAAATAGCCTCCATACCACTGGGTAAAATGCTTTCCTATGGGATAATGTCCTGCTGGTTCCTAAAAAAAGAGGGAATGGACACATAGAGGTAGTGCCAACAGCCTCTCAAAAAAACAAAAACAAAAAACCCCAAAAAACCACAAACAAAACCCCTAAAACCCAAACAAAAAACCCTGACTTTTAGTTGCCAATTTCAGATGCATAAATACTCCTGCCAAGGCCAATTTCAGACTACCAACATGATGTCACTAACAGGGCTGGGAAGAAATGTGCAACAGTGTATCAGCATATAGGATTTTTACCATACTGATAGTCTCAAGAATACAGAAATGAGTAAAAAGAAGGAAATTACTTAGAAGTCATGAGTTTTGAATATGATCATTTCCATGAGGAGCTTAAGCAGACAGCTATTAAATGTAGTGCAGTATCCTAGAAAGGAACCCAGAACAAAAAAGAACATTAGAGAAAAACTGGAAAATATGAAAACATATGCACTTCATTGGTTCGTTACTTGGGACAAACGTACCATACTAATGTAAGATGTTAAAAACAGAGGAAATTAGTGTAGGGTCTACAAAGCTGTCCCTGAGTGAACTAGGGAGACCCTGGGCCCTGGGGCCTTAACCTGGCCCATCCCAAAGATGTCCGCAAAGGTTCCTGGTCTCATCACAAGGAAGAATTGAAGGACAGACACAACACAGTGGGAAAGTTTATTATTAAAGTGAAACTACACGCTCAAGATTTGAGAATGAGAAAGAGAAAGGTGCTCAACAACTGTGGCTGTTGGGCCGCTGGGTTTCTCTTTTATGGACAGTGGTTAACTAGGGGGTGGAATATTTATTCTGTGGGGAGGGATTTCTTGGTCAGGAGTTTCCTGTCATGGCACACACCATCATGGGCCTATCTGGTTGGATCCAGCTTTCCTGGGGCTTTGTTTTGGAGTGATGCCAGCTCAGGCCTCTGACTTTCCCCACAGCTGCCTGTGACTTCTTTGTTGATGGCCTCCAGGCCTCCTGTTAGAACCCAGCTAACTGCCTTTAACATAATCTCTTCAATTTACTGACCATAATTCTATAAATCTAGAAACTGTTCTAAAATAATTTACTTAAAAATTCATCAAAGGAAAAGGTAAAGAATATCCACTTAATACAAAAGAAGGCAGTAAAGGAGAAACGAAAGAACAAAGACATGAGATATAGAAGGAAATATCGCTGGTAGGCATAAATCTAACCAAGTCAACCATAACATTAAATGTAAAAGCGTTAAACACAGCAGTAAGGCCTCTGATGTGGGGGTGTCTCCAGTTAGACCCTAAAATTTGACCTTCACAGCCTACGGGCTTGTACCCACCTCTGTCCCACATTTGTCCTTTAGCTCTTCCTTCCAGCTTATCTCTTAACTCAGACAAAGCGAAACCAAAACCACTCCTCAGGCAACTGCCCTGACAAAACCTCCAGCCAGCCCAGACCACCCAGACAGTCGCAGCTTGACCTCCAACTGACAACTACCTCATTGTAACACTAAGACCTCGGCCCAAGAAAGAGGGAGCACAAGTCTCATTTACTAACATACACTGTATGAATAACCATGTTGCCTTAAGACATATGCCTGACTTTATGCCCGCGTCTACATACAATGACAAGGCTTCCCTACCTAAATACCTAAAAATTCATCCTAACCCGAAACAAAGGAACCAATCCACCCTTGCTCCAGAAGAGTCAGGGCTTTGTAAGTTGTTCCCGGTGATCTCCTTACTTGCTTCAAATACATTTTACTTTGTGCAACAACCCCACCTGATGTAGTTTTAAGGACATACCAAGGAGCAATCTCATGTTAGTTTGGTCACCAATTTGGCAACCCAGATGGGACTCCCTCCGAGGCTCTGCCCTCTGGTTATGTGGTTTACAAAGGACAGAGCTGCTCAGCCCTTCTCGGCTAACGCATTCAATTAACCGGCACTAGGGGGTGGAATCCCTTGAGAGGGCTCTCCTTTCTTGCGGTCTGTGCTGCTGGACTGGTCTTGCTCCCCTCCTGAAGACACTGTGGCCACTCCAAGCCTCTTGCTGAGAAACTCTCCATGGGGTAAGTGGTGCCAATCCTATGGCACGACTCTAAGTATTTTCTTTGAGCTGTCTCACGAAGCCTGGCAGGTCGACAGTCAGTTAAGAACAGGGCCTCTCCTGTCAACACTCTGTGGGATTAAGCGCTCATTACAGAGGAGTCTAGACATCCCTGGGTGTCAAAGGATAACACGACCTGGCCATTCAGAAGCTGAATGCTTTTTAGCCTGGCAGATGGAAAGTGGCCCAAATGAGACTAGTCTAGAATCAGCAAGGGTGAGGGATATCTCCATCTTATTTGTTTGACCTGTAGATGTTTGTTGGGGACATCTGACACTGTTCAGGTTTGTTTTTCCTCTTAAAACGGGAAGTGTGCCTTGAGTTACTGAATCTAAACCAGGTTCTCTCTGAGCCAAGGGAGTGCCTGGACACTGAGGGGCTAGAAGAGGCAGCCTATGCACCAGACCAGTGCTCCTCAAGGCACAAGTACCCAGACCCCCTTGGACACCTTAGCATTAACCCACTCTCCTTGTGGGCTTGGTTTTAAGCCAACCGAGTCTCACACATATTGTGGGTAAGGTTGTGTGGCATTTGTGTCACCACTAAACACTGTAAGTTACCTTGAGGGAGGGTAAGAGGAGATCCTCAGAAAGAATCCCAGATTACGGAAGGGACATTTCCACCCTGAAGGAGAGCCTCCCTTGGACTGTAGCCTCCAGAAACGGAAAGCATTCAACTACCTTCCTTTGACCCCCAAACAGACAACTTTCTTCTATAACACAGCCTGGCCACAATAATAGACTCTAGAAGATGAAGACAAGTGGCCAGAAAATGGGACCTTAAATTTTAATACACCACTACAATTGAGCTTATTTTGTTAAAAGAGAAAGAAAATGGGAAAAGATTCCATATAAGTCAGTGCTTTATGGCATTATATCAAATTGAAGGGTTGCAAAGGAAGTGTAAGATTTGTAAAATGAAGGTAGAATTGAAAACTCTAAAAATGTGTCCTGTACTCTCTGATGAGTAAGGGAATCTTTGTCCCTATCCCCGTCTCCACCTCCAAGTCCTTAGATTGTACTAAGTCTCCACCTGATTTCTCTGGTACTCCAGCCTCACTCCCCAGCTTCAAGAGCACCAGCCTCTAATCTTTACAAACTCCCCCAAAGCCTTCCCCCATGTCTCCTGTATCCCTTTAGCCTCCCTTGTCAGAAAGCACTATCAGACTGGGGACCTATTTTAAGTCAGGGATGGGAATGCTGCCACTGAGACGGGCACCTGATGGAGATGGATGTCTCGTTAATGTGCATGTCCCATTTTTGACCTCAGACCTGTATAACTGGACACACACTAAAGGGCTATGGGCTGACCTGATTGATTTACACATTTAATGCACAGTATCTTTTCTACCCACAACCCATCTGGGCAGATATGCAAGCTTTGCCAACCACTGTCTTAACAGAAGAAAAGTTTGCCATGTTAGCAGAAGCAAGACAGGAAGCTGATAAAGACCATTAGCCAGGATCAAGTTCTCCGAGACCAAACAAGGAGGCAGTGCTTAGAGCTGACACTGAGGAGGATCCCAACTCCCACGATGAGAGAGAAAGTTCAGGGCATCACTGCAGGCTTCTTTTAAAAGCTAAGAAGGAGGTAAGTAAATCTGGTCCAAATTAAGGGAGATTTGACAAAGGACAGATGAGAATCCATCAGTTTTTTTGGAAAGGCTATAAAACTGCCAAAGACGAACTACAAACTGGGACCCTGAGGTTCGGGGTAGCTGAATGGTCCTTAATAACCTATTTCATATCTCAAACCACTCCGGGCATCCAAAGGAAACTCCAAAATTGGCTATAAGTCCCGATACTAAACTGCTCAGCTTCCAGAACTAGCTCTCAAGGTGTTCCATGGAGGAAGTTAAGAAAAGACCAGAAGATGAGAAGGCAAGATGCTCTTCTGGTGGTAGCTCTCCAACCTACACGAAGTAACCTGGGAGAGGAAAAGACGATACCCATGTGAGCACCCCAAGACCCCTCTAAGGGACCAAGAGACCACCAACAAAGTTGGGATCCAATCAATGTGCACATCGTAAGCAGGAAGGGCACTGGAAACAGGACTGCCCAAACCACTCCCGGAACAGAAGGAAGAAGGACAAAGGGGAATCATTTTGGCTGTCCCTCACTGAAAATGAGATATGATAGGGACACAAGGCTCCCCAGTTGGTCTTGGACCATTAGATCCTCATCTCCCACAAGGAGCCCTGAGTAACCTCAGCAGTAGGAAGAAAGCCAGTTAAATTTTTACTTGATACTGGAGTTACTTTCTCTGTACTCAACACCCAGAAGGGTACCATTTCTAACAAAAATTGTAATATGAAAGGAGTCTCGGGAAAAGGAGACATCAAAAGGTTTCTGGATCCTTTGACTTGTGAAATAGGATCAAAGCTGTTAAAACTCTCTTTTTGGGGGTGCCTGGGTAGCGCAGTCGTTAAAGCGTCTGCCTTCGGCTCAGGGCGTGATCCCAGCGTGCCGGGATCGAGTCCCACATCGGGCTCCTCCGCTTATGAGCCTGCTTCTTCCTCTCCCACTCCCCCTGCTGTGTTCCCTCTCTCGCTGGCTGTCTCTCTGTCACATAAATATAAATAAAATCTTGAAAAAAAAAAAAAACAACTCTCTTTTTGATATGTGCCAGAATGTCCCATATTCTTTTAGGATGAGATATTTTAGACAAATTGGTGGCCACAGTAAGTTCAGAACAGGACAAATTAGAAATTCAAGTCCCTAGATACCAAGGAACTGAATTCATGTCATTACTACAACATATCCTAGTATTTAAAAGAGGAAATCCCCCCCCCCCCAATCTTAAGGAAAGTCAACCCAAAAGCCTGGGTGTGAGGGCAAGTGGGGGCATACCATTAACAACACATTTGTAATAGTAAAATTCAAACAGACAGATTGCTAGCTCTAGATGCTATACAAAGGATCCAGCCAGTAATTAACAGGCTTGTAAAACAGGGGTTGATTAGGTTCAAGTAGATCCCCATGTAACACCCCAATTTTACCTATTAAAAAGGAATACAGATTTGTTCAAGGCCGCAGAGCTGTTAATGAAGCTGCTTGAGACATACAACCTGTTAATACCCAATCCCTATATTCTACTGATCAACTTACCGAGTGATAGCAAATATTTACACGGTGTAAGATCGAAAGGGTACCGTTTTCTGCATCCCACTAGATTCTGAATTCCAAGTACTATCTGCTTTTGAGTGGGAACATCCTGTCTCCCACCAAACACAACAGTACTGCTAGACTGTTTTACCTGAGGGTTTCAAAAACTCCCCCATCATCTTTGGAAAAATTCTGGGAAGAGATTTAAGAGAATTAAATTTAGAAAAATAGCACTGTATTACAATATGTAGATGATATTTTGATAGCTACTCCCATTCAGGAGGTTTCTGACCAAAATGCTTTATCCATGTTAAATTTCCTGGCAGACAGGGTATATAAAGTCTCAAGGAAAAGGCCCAATTACTAAGGAAACTGAAAAGTACTTGGGGTTTTTTTCCCCAAAGATTTTATCTATTTAATTTTAGAGAGAGAGAACACACACGTGAGCAGGAGGGGCAGAGGGAAAGGGAGAGACTCTCAAGCAAACTCCTCGCTGAGCACGAATCCCACATGAGGCTTGCTCCCCTGACCCTGAGATCATGACCAGAGCAGCAATCAGGAGTGCACCGCTTAGGTGACTGAGCCACCCACGTGCCCTGGGGGTTATTATTTCAAGAGGGCAGTGAAGGCTCCCTCAAGAGAGAAAAATGGTAATATGGAGCTAGCTCCACCGAAAACCCATATTCAGTGTTCCCTTTGGGTGAAAAGAGCCTCAGGACTAATTCTGGCTGGTGTTGGACGGGCTGTCGGAGTAGCAGCTGCCTCTTGGGGAGGTTTTATAAGTTATAAAGTCAATGCAAGGAAATTGATGTGACAGAAACCTTAGCTGAGAACACAGGAAATGCCCTCAAACACTTAGAAATTTCTCTAAACTCTTTAGCCAATGTAAGGTTAGAGGATGATTAGCCCTAGACTACTAATGAGCAGAAGAAGGAGCACGTGCAGTAAACAGCTCATGCTGTACCCGGATCAATGCTTCAAGTCACATGGAAATAGATATTTAAAAAATTGGGGGCGCCTGGGGGTCTCGGTCGGTGGAGCGT
This sequence comes from Ursus maritimus, assembly GCF_017311325.1. Lineage (NCBI taxonomy): Eukaryota > Metazoa > Chordata > Mammalia > Carnivora > Ursidae > Ursus > Ursus maritimus. Next base: position 80,563,677 of record NW_024426885.1, on the reverse strand, counting down.
CTGCCTTAGGCTGGGGTCATGGTCTCAGGGGGTAGCCTGCTTCTCCCTCTCCCTGCTTGTGCTCTCTCTCTGTCAAATAAATAAATAAAATCTTAAAAAAAAAAAAAAAAATCTTCAACCAGGCAGCCTGGCTACACACTTTCAACCCAAAAGGAAGATCCCCTGCTAAGGTCTGCCGGCTATTAAAATAGTGTTACCCAATAGTACATGGTTTCTCCCCTTCTTGAGGCCACTAATAATCCTACTGCTCTTAGCCTGCTGTTTAGACTTTGCATCATTAACTGACTGATACAATTCTATACAAATGCGCAGAGGCCAAAAATTACAGATAGCAGTAACACAAAGATAGGAGCAGCTTGGGGTTAAACCTGGTGACCCACAGACGTATCTAAAACTGGCTGAGGGAAAATTCTGCTGCACTAACAATCTAAGTAACTACACCAATATCGGGCAGGAAGTAACTGCAGAAGATAGACCTTTGCCCTGTGCCCCGCAAGAACGAGCAGCAGAATAAAACTAGAGGAGCGATTTGCCACCTGCCAGATCCCAAGACCTGACATTTACTGCCCGCCTGCTTGTACTCACTGACCTCTGTACCACATTTTTCCTTAACCTCTTCTTTCCAGCGTCTCTCTTAACTCAGGCAAATGGAAACCGAAATCACCCCTCAAACAACAGCGACTGCCAGGACAAGGACCAGACCACCCAGACCAGTATGAGCTGAACCCCTGACTCTCACCTGCACAGGTAGGGCCATGGAGTGACCTCTAGAAGTGACAACCACTTTTACCTCATTACAATACTAACATCTCTGCACATCTAACACAGAATGTATGTTATGTACTGGCATGTTTCCTTAAGAAACAACCTTATGCCTTCTCTACATACAATGACAACGATCCCCTTTCTAAACATTCATCCCCTCCCTAAATGAAAGGAACCCATTGACCATCTCACAGAGTCACAGCTTTCTAAGTTATTCCTCATCATCTCCTTATTTGCTGCAAATTTTCCTCTGCATGACAACGGGATCTTGTATCTGTGACTAGCCAAGGAGCTAACTCAGGTTAGTTGCGTGACAGCACCTCAACAGGAAAATGAAGAATTGCCACGCTATGCCCTGCAGTTCTAGGATCTATCCCTTTCCGGGACTGTCTCCACCCTAAAACTCTGGAGAGAGATCAAATGTCCCTAGGGCTCTCTTCAGGATGAGATATCTGTTTCTGGAGTTGCAGCTCTTTAACGTCACTGGAGCCCATCCGTTCCCTGGAAATCAGGACATAAGAAGATAAGGGCGCCTAGGTGGCTTAGCTGGTTAAGCATCTGACTTCAGCTCAGGTCATGATCTCAGGCTCCCCACCCCGTGGGGAGTCCGCCTCTCCCTCTGCCCCTCCCCCAGCTTCTGGTCTAATAAAATCTTAAAAACAGAAGACAAATTCATATTTGGAACCTTCACCCAGCACCCCAAATCTGCAGCTCTCGAAACGTACTTTCCCCTAAAAACTAGAGCCACTGAGTACAAAGACAAAGGAGACCACGTCCAGGTTACTTGCTACCCAGCTGATGGCCAAGCCAGCCTCCAAGTCACGGGGCACACCACGCAGCCAGAGCGCACCCTCACGCATGCGCACGCGCCCCATCCCTGGGCTCACGGACAGGACCACTCGCTCAGAGCCGGGGACCCACTGGAACTCAAGCCGCTGGTTCGCACCCTGAAGCCCCCGCCCGCCGTGGGAGGTCCCGCTGCAGGGTCCTGGGCCTCCTCCCCACCGAGGGTCACCGCCGTCTCCCACGCGGCCCATGCTCTAACCTCTGCTCTTGGGAAGGTGGGCAGGCAGGACCTTGAGAGTTACTGGGAAATCTGGAAACGGAATTTCGGGCTTCACCAAACCTGTTGGCGCAGGAGGGGGGGGACCAAGAAGATGGCGAAGCTGCGCGTGCGCAGCACTGTCCGCAGCCAACGCGCAAGTTCTGCTGGGTAAGCAAACTAGACTCAAGACTACGTCTACCATAATCCTTCGCGTCCACTTCTTTATGTAAATAAACCTGTCTTATTCAAAGGGTAGGGAGGTGGTTGCTGTGGAAGGTCGGTGGCTCTGGAGTTTTCGGAGGCCGCCCCCTATTTCACCCCCGGAGGTGAGGCCCTACGTAGAAGAACTACCTAAATGCGATTTGTGGTCCTTTAGTGCATCCTGGTTTGGCAAAAAACAGCCACCAAACAACTCTTTGAAAGACTTTTGCGGACATTATGGGAATTTCATTATAGATGCGCTATTAAAGAATGTACTTAGTTTAAGAGTGAAATATATCTATTTTATTTTAAAATGTTTTCGCAAACACAAGACAAATGTGGCAAAAGGTGAAATTTGTCCAGTAGAGAAAATGGTACATGGGTGCTCATTTTCTTTATTATTCTAAGATTGGAAATAGAAACTTCAATAAAAGAAGGAAAGGGTAAAAAAAAAACTGGGTGTGTCTTTTAGACACAAAACTAATAAAAAGGAAGATATTTGTCAGTTATCAGTTCTTGTGAATAGAGAATTTAATTAAAATGTTAAAAAATGGAATCCAGTAATACAATAAGAAAATAACATCTCTACCCGAGCAGTTTGTCTCGAAATTGAAAAAAAGGAATTTTTCAAAACTAAGGAAGCAATAATTTTTTTAAAAAGATTTTATGTATTTATTCGACAGAGATAGAGACAGCCAGCGAGAGAGGGAACACAAGCAGGGGGAGTGGGAGAGGAAGAAGCAGGCTCATAGCGGAGGAGCCTCATGTGGGGCTCAATCCCATAACACTGGGATCACTCCCTGAGCTGAAGGCAGACGCTTAACGACTGCGCCACCCAGGCGCCCCAGGAAGCAATAATTTTTTAAACTAAATCAGAAGATATATGTATACTTAAAAGATTTTAAATAAGCAAGTACTTCACCCAAGTAATTCCACTTCTTGGGTTATATGCTACTATAATTCAAAGATCTATATAAAGAATGCTCTTCACAGTATTAGTTGGGTCAATACAAATATTCAAGAATCTATGGGTAAAATATGCTTATCCACAAAGTGGATGCCTTACGAGGCAAGCAGCACAAAGCACAAGCCACAGCCTTAAAATGTGATAGAAATATATTAAATCATACAACGGATATTCAAAATATATTCCGAAATTTAAAAAAATATCCCGGTAACAAAACAGAGCTATCTATAAATGTATGTATGTGTGTATGTATGTATTCATGGAGATATGACACTGTCTGTCACAAGGTAAGTGCTCAAATTGACATTATTTCCAGTCAGGTTATGTAAACGTATTTATTGTGTCAGCCAGTCTGTGTGTATGCATTTTTATGAAAGAAGTTATTTCTGTATGACCTGTATATTTGTGTGTGTCCATCAAGTGCAGGAGTAACCACCACAAATTCTCTTGAGAATAAGGCAAGTACTAAACAAAGGTTAACAGTAGATAAAAATGATACTTATTATGTAAAAATACTTATATATCTTTGTGTGAATTATCCTTCATCAGTAAATAGTAACTACATCCATGGTTCCCCAGGCCAAAATCTCAAATCATTTGTTTGGGCAGAATTCTAAGAGATCCTTTATTTTTAATTATTTCTCCAACACCGCCCATCCAGAAAACTGGTATGTGTATGTGAAAGAGGATTTCGACTGCCTCCAGTTTGACCTCAAACTTTCTGGTTGGTTTCTTCTTTCCAGCTCGTCTCTTGGCTCAGGTGGAAGACCAAGAGAGCAAAAAATTCCACCCCTAACAGACACTACCTTCCTTAAGGAATAAGGACTACCCTGTGCCCACCCATGTTTGACTCCAAGGCAATGATCCATTGGACTTTCACTACCTACCTGTAGTACCCACTGTCTTTTGCCCCACATTTTTCTTATATAAACCTGGAAATATTTTTTAGCACGTTGGAGACAGTCTTTGAGTTACTAGTCCACTGCCTTCCTTGTGTTGGCCTCACTGAAATAAATTCCTTTCCTATTTCACCATGGCTCCTCTCTGCCTTTGGATTTTGTCAGCGGTAAGTGGCCAGACCTGGTATGTTTGGGACTACCACAGCCAGGTGCTCCTGCACCCCTGAATGCCAGCAAACACATATATTTCTCTATATGGATTTTGCGTTTTAAAATTAATCTTACCAAATTAATATTTTTGTCATTACTTTGAATGGAAACTCATTTCTGTTGGCGCAGAAAGAGTAAATTAATGTCATAACGTTACTGACCAGAAAATCACTACATATTCAGTATATATTTATTCCCTAGTGAGAGGAGTTAAAATATTTTATACCATTAGCCAAAAAGTGAGTAAAAATCTCAGACTGTGCACTCACATTAAACTCCTTTTCTTTTGGGCAGTGGTATGTGTGGCACTAGTCTTCTGTTTTAACCTATATATATTTTCTCTTTATATCATTTGCATAATTTTGAAAGCTTCAAGTCAGATGTTACAGGATATTATTCTTTGAATGTACTATTGAACTTAGTTACAAGTACTTTCTTTTTTTTTTAAATGTTTTTTTATTATGTCACCATACAGTACATCCCTGGTTTCTGATGTAAAGTTCGATGATTCATTAGTTGCGTATAACACCCAGTGCACCATGCAATACGTGCCCTCCTTACTGCGCATCACCAGCCTATCCCATTCCCCCGCCCCCCTCCCCTCTGAAGCCCTCAGTTAGTTACAAGTACTTTCTTTATCAAGTGGTAGTTCTGTTTTCAAGCCCCCAGGTAACGGGCTGCCAGGTCAAATTAGCTATCACTGGGAGTAATCACCGGAGAAGCCTTCAGAAAATCCCAGCAGTACTCAGACCGCTGGAAGAGGCCGAATATCAGGCGTCTTCCGAAATAGAGATGCTGCGGAGGCTCCTGGGAAGCGTAGTTCCAGAGTGAGGCGCGGGGGCCTTCTGCGCATGCGCAAGTCCACCTCCTTTTGATATTCGCCATTTTGTCTCACGCCCCAGGGCGGGAGAGGACTTTAGAGCCTCCAGGTCTGCGCTGCGCGGCAGAGGGCGGGGCCTGTAACCTGCGCCGGCCGGGAGCTGTGGCCGAGCCCCTGCAGGTGTGTCGAAGGCCGCTTTGCCGGTGCGAGGCCGGGGAGGAGGGGCGGGGGGAAGCCGGGTCTGCGCTGCTGCGCGGAGTCGGAGGACCTGGAAGCCGCCACCGCCCCCCTCTGAGCGCCCGAACGGCCTCCGAGGACTGGGGAGGGGGTCAGGCAGGGGGCTTTGCGGGGGTTGCTCATTGTCCACCTTCCTGGCTCCCGACCTGCGGAGCCGAGCGCCCCGAGCTGGCCTGGGGCGCGGTAGAAGCGGGGAGGGACGCTGGGGGACGGCTTTTGTGACGTGGACCCTGGGCCCGCCACGTCCGCACTGGCGTGGCTGCCGCGCTGTCAAACCCGGGGGACCTGCACCCGTCTGGCTCCCGCCGGTAACCGAGCAGGATAACCTCGGTACGACCCGGACACTCATCTGTAAAATAATCCCAGTAACCACTGGGGTTGTTTGCTGTAGTAAATAGGGCTGTATATATAAAGTATGATAAGGACTCAATAAAGGTGAGCTGCTTTTATTATTACAAGGAAATGCTGTTCTTTTCATTATTGGCTCATTTAATCATAATCATCTTAACCATCCTTCGAATCGGTATTAATCAGCTCCATGCTAATAAATGCGAGTACTAAAGGTTGAGAGGTAAATTGGTGTACTCAGCACTAGCGGAGGAGAGTGAGTAAATTCACATTTTACTCTGCTTCATGCTGTTTCCCACGGTAAAATCCAGTCTTCGGTTGTATTTAGTACAGTAATTCTCCCTGAGCAAAACTGTGAAGTGTAGTGGACCTAACCTTACCACGTAGAGTTCTACTTCCAAAAATTCTTGAGGCTTGCTCAGAACCCTTGTGTCAAAAGGTTAATTAAGGCCCTTCCTGCATTCTCCAGCCTGTTTCTATTCTTAGAGGGCTGTTGACATGTAAACTGAAACCGGTAAGTTGAGCCCTGAATTTTAAGTTTTATTGGGGAAGCTGGGAATCCTCTCCAGGCCAGAGGCTAGTTTCTAGAGAGGGGAAATGGGACAGACTTTGTTAAAAGACGAAACTGGAAATTTCATCCGGGCTCCACGTTAAGAAAGTGATACAGTGTCTCTCTGTTGGGCAGTTGTGTCTGGGCTTTCTGTAAAAAAAAAAAAAAAAAAAAAGTTGTATCTTAGGCGTTCTGTAAGCATCATGCCAGCTGCAAGAGATTTTTGCTATCCCTGCATTATGGCATCTAGTTACCTTTTGCTACCTACATAAAGTGTTCTGGGATTTATGGTGTCAAATTATTATTTTAGATTTATTTGTGTGGCTGTCAGAAGATCAGCATATGGCCATGTCAAAATTCTTCGAGGCCTAATTCACTTTTACCCTAAGGCACAGCCCAGAGTTGGAGGGGACAGTGAACTCCAGGATACCATCTGGATTTGTGGCAATGAGTGAAGACTTACAGAATCAAAATGGTACAGGAAAGGTTCAAAATTATCTAATTCCTCCTCATGTTAAATAATAGCATTGAAACTAAGTGCCTAAGTTTGTTAATAGCAGAGACTAGCACAGAACAAAAGTCTCCAGGTCGTCCACAATACCATGTTTAAGTCAAAACAAGTTTCTTGGAGAAGTGATTTTGGAGAAACTGCAATTTAGGGAGAAGAAACATGTTAATTTTTGAGGGCTATGAAGACTTTCTAACTTTCTGAGGTTTATAATAGAAATAGGAAAAATTGTTATGTAACTTAAACACTTCCACATCAGTATTTCTCTTCAACATCATTTGTAATGCCAGCATCGGGGTCCATACTTTGGATATATATTATACGTATAACCTTGCCTAACTTGCTATTTTTGGATATTTAAGTTTTCGATTCTTTTGTGTTTTTTAGTAAGGGACATTTAGTCCATTTAGTAAATGGACACACAACTTTCAAAACAGCCAGTAGGAAAGAAATGTTTAGATTCACTCAAAATTTTCCCAGATTCGTCATATTATATCAGAGTCACCAGTGGAAGGTGGGTACTCCTTTATCATGGTCCTCCTATTCCTCTTCATGGCTCAAAGGGCTATTTTCCTAGGGGTTTATGTTTTACTAAAATGTATGGAAATTTCTCACAGGTGATTCCTGAGCTGCAAGATAAGGTCTTCCAAGACTTCTGTCTTCCAACTTTCCCTGTTCTGGCTTCATAGTTTCTGTCCTTTCCCAAGAGCAGCAGAAAATGAGCAAGTATCAGGTGAGTCATTTCTTTAGCCTGTGTGTGTGTGTGTGTGTGTGTGTGTGTGTATTTTCAGTGAGTTTTATGAAAGCCCATACATTAAACTCAAAAAGTGGAAATAGTTAAAAATCACCTTAAGGGAAAATGTTGTTTGAATAGCACAGCAGGGATGCCTGGGTGGCTCAGTCCTTTAACTGTCTTCCGCTCAAGTCTGCCATCAGGCTCCCTGCTCAGTGGGAAGCTTGCTTCTCCCTCTCCCTCTGCCTGCTGCTACCCTGCTTTTGTTTTCTCCTTCCTTTCTCTGTCAAATAAATGAAATCCCCCCCCAAAAAAAAATGAATACTACATCAGTTCCAAAGTAGTGTGCAGACTCCTGGGATCCCCAAGAATTTTACAAGGGGCCTGTGAAGTCAGAACATAATACTAAGATGCAAATTGCCTTGCACACTGATGGTGAAGAGCAGTGGTGACTAGGTTGCTGCATGTTTGGCATGAATCAAGACAAATGATACCAATGACTATTTCTCTGCAGTGTATTCACAATAAAAAAACCTGCCACCTTTACTTAAGGTATCTTTGATGAAACGGTAAAAATTAAGGATTTTATTAAATCTTGACCCTTGAATTCACATCTTTTTAATGTTCAACATTCAATGATGAAACGCGAAGTTCACATACAATACTTTTGCTACATACTGAGGAATGATGGTTGTCTACAGGAAAAGCACTTGTGTGATTGATTCGTGAGTTCACCTAGCCACCTTTTCATGGAATACTATTTTTACCTGGCAGACAAACTGTGGTTATTTGGACGGGTCTTTACCAAATACTTTCTCAAAAATGGCTGCAGTGAGCTTGTCACTTCAAGAAAAATAACTCTCCGTACTTGTTGCCAATGTTAAAAGTTGAGCTTCCAAGTGAAACAGAATTTTGGAAAACTTGTATCCTCCACTGTGAAGCTGACACCTTCTAATGCACTTTTCTGAGGAGACTGGTGAGGATACTAACAAATGTATTTTTATATGTGTCTGCCTTTGAGTAATATTTTTTTAAAGATTTTTTTATTTATTTGAGAGAGAGAGTGCACGCACAAGCAGGAGTGGCAGGCAGAGAGAGAGAGAGAGGGAGAAGCAGGTTCCCCGCTGAGCAGGTTACCAGAAGCAGGGCTCCATCCTAGGACCTCGGGGATCATGACTGGAGCTGAAGGCAGACGCATAACAGACTGAGCCACCCAGGCGACCCCTGAGTAATATTTCTGATTATGTGCTCACAGGCAGATTAGGACAGGGTGACACACAGAAGTGAGGAACAGAATAAGGTGGTTAGGGAATGCCACTCTAAAAGGTAATATTTGAGGAAAAACCTGGTTAAATGAGAGAGGGAACCAAGTAGAATTCTGGGGGAAGAGCATTTAGATAGGAAGAACAGCAAATACAAACCCCGAGGCATGTTCCAGAAACAGTATTCAGAACATTGAAGCTACAGAGCAACCTGGGGGGAATGAGCTAAGAGGGAAGATCAAAGAGGTAGAAGGGGCTGGAGTATGTAGGACCTTGTAGGCTGAAGAAAACATTGAATTTCAATTTTATTTTAAAAATCATACTTATGCAATCAAACAAATGTATGTAATGTGTATGTAAAATTTAGGGAATATTGATGAAACACAGGTGTATGCCCTATTTGGCTTAAGAGATGAAAATTACTAGTTATCTTTGAAGCCCCTGTATGCCCCTCCTTAATCTCATCTCACCATTCATTACCCAGAGAAAAAGGAATCCTGACTTCTGAGTTAACCATTTCTTTGCTTTTATGATTCAATGTTTAAAACAAAACAGTGTATTTGGCAATTAATTTCCCAGCCCTTTGATAAGCACTTGACAACAGTCTTACGTCGTTCTTACAGCCCAGCTTTTGAAATGGTTTACTACCATATCATAAATTTTCAGTGTGGACATTATGTTATTAACTAAAAATCATAGTCTTTGGGCATGATGGTGGGGAGAGACTCTAGAAAGAGTGAGAAATAATGTAGGAGGAAGCTCAAAAAAACTTAGCCTATTCAACACTCTGCTTTAGTCTTGAAGGTGTGTCTTGTACTCGACATTCTCCTTATCCAGAATTCATTCAGGGGTTCCACAATGTTTTCCCCATGTTGTGTTCTGTAACTAATTTCTGACTGGTGCAGTTTGGACAGCAGAAATGACTAGTGAGCCTTTTTGTTTTTTGAAGTAATTTTGAGTGCAGTCATTACTACTAACTTTGGAAAAGTTTATTTTATGTAGATATTGTAATTTTTTGTTTATTCATAGACATTTTGGCCAAATTAGATCTTTTTTTATTTCTTCTTGCATCTCTCAAGTTGTATTGGCATAAATTTCTTGTTTGAAAACATCCTTTATGTTGTTTTTATCCTGCTCACTTGCTTGTTTTAGTGAAGGTCTGCTGGTGGAAAACTCTGAGTTAGGTTTATCTGAAATATAATTTTTTCACTGTGTAAAGAACTCTCAGTTGACGGTTGTTTTATCTTAAAACATGGAAAAGCATTCATTGTCTTCTGATACTACTCAAAATTCACCTTTTGTCAGACCTCTAAAGTAAATTTGTATTCTGGGCTAGCTACTTTTAAGATACCCTAACTCTACTTGTGTATGTGTGGATTTTTCTTTATCCTAATGAGATTTGTTGTACTTCCTTTGGGTTGAGTATTTTGAGTATTTACACTGTATCTCCTTTACTGACTTTCAAGCTCTACTTTTTGTTATTCTGTTTATTGCTTAGTCTGAAGATTACATTTTGCACCATTAATTTACACATGTCTGCAAATATTTATTCATGAACAACATAATTTTCAGCAGCATAATTCTGTTTCAACCCTCCCACCAGTGTGGTCCTTGTTTTATATCTACTACATATATTTTTAATCCCCAATACTTATTTTTTTCTTTAATCAGTATTAATCTTTTAAAGGAACTTAAGTGTGTGTGTGCGTGTGCATAAAATAGTGTTATTTTTATACAAATATCTGTGCTTTGGGTGCTCTGTATTCCTTCCTACAGGTCTGGGATTCTCTCTGATGTCCTTTTCCTTCAGCCTAAGCAACTTATTTTATCATTTCACACAGCACAGGAGTTACGGTGACAAATTCACTTTGCTTGTCTTTCTGGAAATGTCTTTATTTCCTTGGTTTGGGAAGAATAATTTTTGTTGAATATAGAACTCTATGCTGCAGGTTTCCTTTGTTTCTGCATTTATGGGATGCCTTTGTCTTCTGTTGTTTCTGATGAGATGTCAGTCTTCATCTTATCCTTATTCAGCTGAACACAATGTGTCTGAGAGTTGTGCTTAAGATTTTATCCTTAGTTTTCAACAGTTAGACTGTGATGTGCATAGTTATGGTTTGTTTTGGATTTATCCCTTGTGGACAATAAAGATTTATAGGTTGTTGCCTTTTATCATTTCAGAAAATTCTTAGCCACTTACTCTTCAAATATTTTCTTTGCCCCTTTCTCTTTTTTCCTTTCTAAGATTATTATTACACCAAATACATATTGCCCCAAATTCTATTTAGTTTGGAGAGCTTTTTGTCTTTTTGTTTGAATATTTCTGTTGAACCAATTTTTCAAGTTACTGGTTTCCTCCTCCTTTTTTGTCAATTCTCTTCATTCATAAGCCCACAAAATCCACTTCTGATACTGTATCTTTTAATTCTAAAAATTCCTGGGTTTTGTTTTGTTCTTTTTCTGCTATCATTCTTTCATTTGTATTGTCTGTTTTTTCACTCATTTAACATTTTCATTGTACTTAAAGTCCTTATCTGCAAATCCCAACATCTAGGTTATCTGCTTCAAAGGCTTCTTTCTTTGGTATGTATGAACATTTTCTACTTTTTTTGCGTCTCATAATTCTTTATTATGTGCTAGACATTTTATAAGAGTACAGTAGAGATCGAAGTAAGTAATAGTTCCAGAAAATGGCATATCCCGTCTTCTGCCTGGTTCCTGAGTCAGCCTGATATGTAGTTGAGCTGACCCTGGGCTTTAGTTAGATTCAGTTCACCACGGGCTTCAAATGCTTTAAGGGCAAGATCAAGGCTTTACCTTCAGCAGAGCTTGGGATCTGAGCACCACCAAGGCTCCACTGATGTGCTTTACAGTCTGGCCACCAGCCTTAATTTGGATGAGCATGGAGTTCTTACGCCACAGAGCTTTCACCATCTGAGTCAGCTCTTCCTGCCCTGGTGCTCTGCTCCCAATCTAGGGAGGCTTGCTGCCATGTACTCGGTAGAGGCCTGTGGGGAAAACTGGTGGCTGTTTGTATTTCAGACCATTCATATTGGTTATGAAGCTTCCTGTTTGGTTCCAAAAACTCTTCCCCAACTTATAATGAAATGATCACTTTGAGACATTTAAAGGGAAGTAAAAAAAAAAAAAAGTCCTAGAGATACTAGGCTTCCATTTAGGGACTTTTTTTTTTTTTTTTTTTTTTTTAAAGATTTATTTATTCTACAGAGATAGAGAGAGCCAGCGAGAGAGGGAACACAAGCAGGGGGAGTGGGAGAGGAAGAAGCAGGCTCATAGCGGAGGAGCCTGATGTGGGGCTCGATCCCATAATGCCGGGATCACGCCCTGAGCCAAAGGCAGACGCTTAACCGCTGTGCCACCCAGGCGCCCCCCATTTAGGGACCTTTTGAATGTGAAACCTCCAGTCACCAGCTAGTATTAAATGGCAGATTGGGGTTCACTTGCTTTATGACTGGAGTTCTTTGGGATCTAATACATCACAGAAATCCATAAGCAAACATTACAATTTTGTTGAGTTGGACTGGTTCCCTCTTTTCCCTGCTTGCCCCTAAAAGTGAGTCATCGTGGTTTTCTTTTCTCTTCTGGAGTATTCATCTCTTGTGAATTTTTTCCTTTGTTCATCTTTGGAGTCTCCATTTTCTGATAGGTTATGGAAAACTTGTAATTTTCTAGGTTAGGGGCTTGTTCTTCTTGTTAGGGTGAGATCCACTTCTCTTTTGCCTTTCTACATTCTATTCAGAACTAGCTTTTTATCCTTATGGTCAAGATGCTAGCTCTAAGCGACTTTCTGCTCTGGCTATGAAATTTGAAAATGCCCCGAAAATTCAAATTCAAGGTATAGGACTCATCCCAATCAGTTTCTTTTTTTCTAGGATCTTGATCCCTCCACAAATTTGGTGTGTATGGTAATATTTGATGCTTTCGTACAGCCATTTTTAGTGTTCTCTAGGGTTTGGTTATTTTATTTTTTTAATTGTGCAAAATATATATAAAATTTACCATTTTAACAATTTTTAACTATACAGTTCAGTGGCATTTAAGTACATTCACATCGTGGTACAATCATTATCACCTTCCATCTCTGGAACTTTTTTCATCTTGTACAACTAAAATTCTAACCATTAAACAGTAACTCCCTATTCCCCCTTCCCCTGGGAACCACCAATCTACTATCTATAACCTGACTATTCTAGGTCTCTCATATAAGTAGAAGCACACAGTATTTGCCACTTTTACCTGGCGTATTTCACTCAATATAATGTCCTTAAGATTCATCAATGTAGCATTTGACAGGATTTCCTTCCTGTTAAAGGCTAAATGATATTCCATTGTTTCTATAAACCACATTTTGTTTATGCATTCATCTTTTTTTTTCTTTTGGTATTTGACATGTTTTATTAAAAATCAAGATTTTATACATTTTAATGAGTTCCATCTTTCCTTTTGCACCCAGTTAACTTCTCTTAATATTCACATCTACCTTCTTTGATGCAGCCTCTTCTCTACTTCTAGTTGTGGTGTTTGTTCGGCCAGTCTTAGGGCTGTTCTCTTGGATGATTTATGCTGATGTGAGTGTTATCTAGTTGTATCCATGGGAGGGGGTGAGCTGAGGGTCCTCCTACTCCACCAACCTCTCCTTTATGCATCCATCTCTTGATGGACGCTTGGGTTTTTTGCACCTTGTGGCTATTGTGAATAGTGCTGCAATGAACATGGGTGTACAAATATCTGTTTGAGTCCCTGCTTTGAGTTCTTTTGGATACATAACTAGGAGTGGAATTACTGAATCATACGGTAATTCTTTAAGTTGTTGAGGAACCAACGTACTATAGGGGTTGCACCATTTTACATTCCCACCAGCAATGCACAAGGGTTCCAGTTTCTCTATATCCTTGCCAATACTTGATATCTTCCTGGGTTTTTATGTTGTTGTTGTTGTTATGTTGAGTGAAGTCATTTTTGTTTTGTGCTATGTTTTATCTTCTTTATTCTCTAACTTACAGCAGAATTCACTCTGTTTGGATATACATTTCACTGAGTTTTGACACATACATAAAGGCATACAATCATCACCACAGTTAAGATATAGAACAGTTTCATTGCCTCAAAATTCTTTTGGTTCCCCCCACCACCAATTCCTGGCAATCACCAATTTATTCTTTATCCCTATAATTTTGCCTTTTCCGGAGTATCATATAAATTAAATCAAATAGTATGTAGTTTTCTGAGACTACGAACTTTCATTCAGCATAATGCACTTGAGATTTAATCATGTTGACTGTACCCACAGTTCATTCCTTTTTATTGCTAAATAGTATTGAGCTGTATATATGTACCCAATTTATTAACCCATTCACCAGCTGAAAAGCATTTGGGTTTCTGTTTTGTGGCAATTACAAAAGGAGCTATTACAAACAATTGCATTTAGATTTCTGTGTGTACACAGATTTTCATTTATCTTGGGTAAGTACCTAGGCATGTGCTTGCCCGGCTCATGTTAAGTGTTGTAATTAACTTTATAAGAAACTGCCAAACCGTTACCAGAGTAGCCATACTATTTATTTTGTGTTCCTACAACAATGGACAGATTTCTATTTGTTTTGCATTCTTGTCAGCATTTGGTATTGGCAGTTGTTTTTTTTTCAAATTATGCTGATAGGTGTGTAGTGATATCTCAGTATGGTTTTAATTTGCATTTATCCTAATGACTAATAGGTTCAAAATGTTTTGATGTGCTTATTTGCTACCCATATATCTTCTTTTGGATTGCACTTACCAAGTTACTCTACCTTGGACTTTCACATTTGGGTTTTAAACTAGAAGTGCCCATTAGTTGTGAGTCTCTCTTTCTTTGGCTTCCTAACCACTCTCCTCCTCACCTGCCCGTATGTTTAGAGTTCTGTCAGGCTTCAGTCTTGGCCTAGTTTCTTTTCTTTTCTCTTTTTTTTTTTAAGATTTTATTTATTTATTTGACAGAGAGAGACAGCCAGCGAGAGAGGGAACACAAGCAGGGGGAGTGGGAGAGGAAGAAGCAGGCTCCCAGCAGAGGAGCCTGATGTGGGACTCGATCCCAGAACACCGGGATCACACCCTGAGCCGAAGGCAGATGCCTAACGACTGCGCCACCCAGGCGCCCCTGGCCTAGTTTCCCCTGGCCTAGTTTCCCCTACTATTATCTTGAATGTTGTTGCTTTCAGATTTCTTTTTTGACTCTTCTGGAACCCCATTTTTAAAATATATGACAATATTATTTGTGGAAATTTACTTACATGTATACCCACTAGAATGAACAGTTCCAGCTATATGTTCCACAGTCACTTCAGCATGAACAAAATTCAAGCTCACTGTCTCCTCCTGCCCAACGGATTCTTTTTCTTGTTTTCCAGTTTTCTTTTATGAATTTCCTAGTTGCTACAGAATAATGTTAGTTGGCAAGATACAAATGTTTCCACACGCCACAACCCGCTCCTACTGTATAGCTAGGAGACAGGACTGTTGATGTGTAAGTTGGGAGATCACTCTCATGAGCAAAAGCAGCTTGGAGCTCCCCCCAGAGCAGGAAGTCAGAAGGGCACTGATGGAAGAGGAAAGATGGTGAGGTCATAGTTGTAGAGCAACGTAAGATCAAGTGGGTGCTGCCACAAGCAGAGGTGCTCACCCTGACTGGGGAGATGCAGGAGCGGTCTGAGACAGTGGGACCCAAGGACTGGCACTGGGGGTAAATAAAATAGAAGGGACTTAGAATGTGTGCAGGAACACGGATGGCAGCTTCAAGCAGTCAGCAACACAGAGGAAAAGAAGTGGAATCCCTTGTGCTTTGTAGTGAAGGCAAATCAGAAAACAAGCCGCTGAAATCAGGTGTCCTAAAGAAAAGCGTGTACATTATCACAGAATCTAAAGACACCACCCCCAGTACTGCTGCTTCCTTTAAGAATGTGAATATACTCTGGCCACAGAGAGTGTCTTTTGAACTAAGGACTAGGGTAACACTTTCATCCCTCCCCACTAAAAAATGTTACTCAACATGCAGACAATAGTAAAATAAGAAAAAGTAGAATGTGTGAATTAACGCTTTGTCCATTGATGTCAATACTCCTCCCCCAAACAAACGCAAAGTAGAGGAGAGTACAGCTTTCCGATATTAAGGAGTTTCAGATAGGAAATAACTTTAAAACCCGGAGATTAAAGACTCAGAAACTGAAAAACAAGTAGATATAAAATAAAAGCAAATTAACTCAGGAAAGAAATAGTAGAACAGAAAATCCTGTCAGGTTAGAAGATTAAATGACAGTGCAGCTCGGGGAGAAGAGAAATTCAAGTCTGATAACTGACATGAGGCAGAGGAATTGGAAGAGACCATGGAGTGGGGGGGGGGTGCTGATAAGAATCGACAAGGAAGAGGAAGAGAAGTAACAGAAATAGGAGATAAAGTAGAATCCCTGAATAACAAAACCTAAATAGTGGAAGAGAGCTAACATTTAATCCAAGGAAACTTTCCATAAAGAAAAGAAATACTAAATTACATATTGAAAAGGCTGTATGTGCCAGAGAGAACTGACCCACACTGGTAAACCCCAAGAGAGATTCTAATAAAACTACTAGGCTTACTTAAAAGTAGAGAAAAGAGTCCTCTAGGACACAAGGAAAAAGACTACATCACTTACCAAGGAAAAATGACATAGTTCTTTTTAAAAAGCAACATATATATATAAAACAAAAGCAGAACAGTGTTTCCAAGAAAAAAAGTATGAAGCAAGAATTTATATTCAGTGAAGAACTTCAAGTTTTCACATTACATTTCAGATTCTGTGGAATATAAGCGAAGTAATGATTGGAGGAAATTCTATAGCCTTCAATGTCCTACTGATAAAAATGAGAGAATGAAAATAATTATCATTATGGGTCTAGCTACCATCAGACTGTATAGATACTGTGGAAGTTATCCTTCTCTTCTCTCAGTAATAACTCATTTCCAACGAAGTTATGTTTCTTCCCCCACTGCTGCTATTTTAAATGTTTATCGTTCACATATGCCTGTTACTCTTCTGACACTCCATATTTCTGGTGTGCTGTTTGCCTCTTCTATTTTGTGTTTTCTTCGAAACTACCAGGCTACTCCTGTAACTCTAGCACTTCCCATCTGTCTGTTCGGTGGCTCCGTTACCTGTTAGTGAATGGGTGAACATCCCAGAGATGTGTAGGACAGTCCACAAAGTGTAAAAATAGTGTGAAATAGCAGAATATCTAAACACATTTTTCTTTCTTATAAATACAAAAACAAAACTTGTCAATTTTTAATAAAGACTAGTATAAATATATATTTACAAACAGGCACCAATTAAGTGGGTATGCAAAATATATTTTAATGGCCCAGAGACACACTCAGAATTCTTCCATGTCTGACACCTGACTGAACTGTGTCACCTTCTAACTAATCTTTCCTGTTCTCATATCATGCTGTCTTATTTGTAATTTTCCTAAACTTGCCATTTTTCATGCATCAAGGCCTTTGGCAATTCTGTTTTCTTTATTTCCCAAGTTTATGTTGGCTTGCCTACCTAGTAAAATCTGACTTGGTAACACACAATGCAAATATCTATCCCCATTTGTCACCACCTTAGATCTTGTACATGTTTGTCAGAGCACCTGCTATGCATATTGCATTCAAGTATTTACATTTCTTTCTCCTTGTCAGAGTGTAAGCTCCTTGACAACAGGAATCGTTGCTTCCATTCCTCTTTGTATCTCCAACAGTTCCAGGCATGGGTGGTATCTCAGTAAATAGAGATTGAACATTTCATCTGTGTACAAAGCAGCAAAGTATCGTAACTTTCTAGAGTAAACTTTATAGTTGGCAGGTTAACAGCTCCTTTACACGTGTCTTTTTGTGGTACTCTACTCTGATTACTTCAATTTGAACTGAAATATATTGTTCCAGGGACCAGTAACATTCAAGGATGTTATTGTGGAATTCAGCCGGGAAGAGTGGCAGCTACTGAACGCTGCTCAGAGGACCCTATACAGGGAAGTGATGCAAGAGAACTATGGTCTCCTAATCTCAGTGGGTGAGAAAAACTTCCCCATATGTAAGTCCCAGTAGTTTGCATTTCCTTTCCCAGTTGCTGGACTGCATAATATTAGCTTTGTTTCAGGGCTCAAAGGTGACAAATCATTTTGGGTACCAGGAAAATATTTGTGTCCCCACCCTCCCCATTGAAAGAATCTAAATCTGCCAAGCCTAAGCGGAACCTTCATTGTTCTCCTAAAACTGCACTTGTCATCCTTCAGAGTCCCTAAATCCCAAGTAATCTCTATTACATACTTTTCCATTAATAGGTTACCGTGTGAATAAGCCAAATGCAGTCTTCAAGCTGAAACAAGGAAAAGAACCATGGATATTGGAAGTAGAATTTCCACATCGGAATTACCCCGGTGAGTGAGGACCTGTGGCCCCTGTTGCTAGTCAGGTGGTTGGTGCCTTTGCCTTCTGAAATATTTTTAGGAATCTCTTTTAAATGTCCTATACTTTTGGAAAAAACCAAGGACATTTGATCTGCATATGCAAGCAACATAAATCACACCTCTGGTTTCCATTTTTCCACATAAATTCCTCCTTTGCCAGACTTTTTTTTTTTTTTTTTTTTAAAGATTTTATTTATTTATTTGACAGAGATAGAGACAGCCAGCGAGAGAGGGAACACAAGCAGGGGGAGTGGGAGAGGAAGAAGCAGGCTCCTAGCGGAGGAGCCTGATGTGGGGCTCGATCCCAGAACGCCGGGATCACGCCCTGAGCCAAAGGCAGACGCTTAACTGCTGTGCCACTCAGTTATTTTTAGCACTGGTTTTATTAACTTCCTTTTCTCTCTTTAAACTCTGAAATCAGATTACAGATCTTTATGCCTTTCATCAATTGTATTATTTCAGAGTTGATACTTCCTTTTAGATGTGGTTTGTCTTTCACACAAAGTACTAATTATGCCTTCTAAAATCTACCGCACCTTACTTGGAGTGTCGGAACTCTCAGATTTAAAAAACTAAAAACCAAAAAACCAAAGATCATCTCCCTCTGCTTCTGTAAATGCTTTTCTTATATTCCTGACTTGTGCACTTATGTGTTGCCAGGACCAGGAATAATGCCTGGTATTTAGTGGTGGTTCACTAGATATTTGTTGAAAGGTTGAATGTGAATTAACAAAAGAACTGTCTTCTCCTCTGTGACTTTCATAGTTAACTGCTGCAAGGGCTCCTCCTTTCCTAAGACCAAAGACACATAAGACCTTGTTTCTGTGTGTCCCAGTTAGCCTGGCCCAGGTCCCCAGCAGGTAACGTCCTACGTCTTCCCCACTGATGCTGTGAAGTTCCAAACCCAAGCCTCTGCTCATAATCTTTCACTTTCTGTCAAGCATTTAAAGATGAATAAATATGAAGGTCAGTAAAGGTTCCAGAATGATGCTAAGTAATCTTTAAAGATGATGTAGTAAACTGAAGCAGAGAGGTGGGAACTCAACTATGAAAGCAGAATAAGCCTGGGGTTGAGTCGTGGCTGACACTGCTTTGGGGACACAGTCTTTGGCAGTCAGGCTTGAACATCTCTGCTGCTACAAATGGGAGTTCATCCTGTTTTATGATGGCTTGCACTCTTTCATTCTGAATGTATGTGTTCCTGGGTCTTCTGTCCCAGGGAAAATTAAGCCAGCTAGATGGAGAGTGAGAGCCCAAAGTGCAGCACTATTCCTCCACACACAGGGAAACGGAAGTTCTTGGAAAGTCACTTCAGCGTTGGCATCCAGACTGTCGTGTGTACACAGAGGAAATCAAGCAGAAGTTTACAGTCTGCTAAGATAACACAGCAAATTAGATTTGAGCTGACGAAGACCTCTTAGCTCTTTGTCCAATTTCATCTTTCCCCTGATATTTCCAGTGAACACAGCTGTATACTAATTTTTCTGGTCACCCTACTTACTGTTCCTTGTCTGTTGTGGGCTTACAGCACTCTGCGTATCTTTTGTTCTCTGCTCCCTGTTTTTTTTTTTTTTCCCTTGACTTTTTCCTCCAAGTTTTTTAAGGCCTTATTTTATTTTATTTTATTTTATTTTATTTATTTTATTTTATTTTATTTTATTTTTAAAGATTTTATTTATTTATTCGACAGAGATAGAGACAGCCAGCGAGAGAGGGAACACAAGCAGGGGGAGTGGGAGAGGAAGAAGCAGGCTCACAGCGGAGGAGCCCGATGTGGGGCTCGATCCCATAACGCTGGGATCACGCCCTGAGCCGAAGGAAGATGCCCAACCGCTGTGCCACCCAGGCGCCCCAAGGCCATATTTTAAAGTGTCAGAAGCACTTGGGTTTATACCCATGTTTCTTCCCTGGTCTGCTACAGCAGTTTTTAATGTTTATGTTTTTTCTAAGCCAATGGGATAGATGAAATTTGCATTTGAGAGTTCCTTTTTTGGGGGAGCTTGGCCTGAAGCCTAAGAATCAACCCTACAACCATAATAATACATTAAGATTTATACGGTATTAAATTTTTGATTCCTTTGTAGAAGACCTCTGGAAAATTCATGACCTAGGAGCGAAATACCAGGAAAGCCGAGCTGAAAATTCAAGGCAAGTCCAAGATTTTGATTGTAAGATTAGAAGCCTTGTAATAAGAAAGTCTTGACGAGAGTACTGGAAGTGGGAAAGCACTAGTTAATCCTAAATGTGAGAAAACTAACACTAGAGTGAATTCCAAAGATCTTATTTAGGACCAGGAAATTCAGACTTTGAAGTAGTCTTTTAATTCTTCTGAGTTACACAGTAAGGGAGGCATGGTTACACAAAGTAGATCTCAGGCATTTGAGAGACTCTGCATACAGTGCAAGGGAAGGTTCCTTCTACCAAATGTTAAACCACAGTGTGTATCAGAGAACATTCACAGTGGAGAAACTTTGAATCTAATCAATATGGGAAAATCTCTAGAAATTGGTTCTCAGCTAGCGTACCTTAGACATTGAATTTGGAAATTTCTCTCTAGGAATGGAGAACTTAGAAAACACCAGCAACCTCAACCCAGAGAGAAAATCCATAAATGCAATGAATGTGGAAAGTCCTTCTGCCAGAAGTCTATCCTCGTAATACACCAGCATATTCACTCAAAGGACAAACCCAGGGAATGTGGGGAATCTGGCTCTAGAAATGGAGACCTCACAGTACAACAGAAAACTCACACCAGAGAGAAAACCTATGAATGTAAAGAATGTAAGAAAACTTTCTATCACTTGTCATCTCTTAGTAGACATTTGAGGACTCACGCAGGGGAGAAACCCTATGAATGTAATCAGTGTGAGAAATCCTTCTACCAGAAGCCACACCTCGTAGAACATCAGAAAACACACACAGGAGAGAAACCCTTTGAGTGTAACGAATGTGGGAAGTTCTTCTATGTTAAGGCATACCTCATGGTACATCAGAAAACACACACAGGGGAGAAACCCTATGAATGTAAGGAATGTAGGAAATCCTTTTCCCAGAAATCACACCTCACAGTACATCAGAGAACACATACAGGGGAGAAACCTTATAAATGTAAGGAATGTGGGAAATTCTTTTCTAGAAATTCACACCTCAAAACTCATCAGAGAACTCACACGGGAGAGAAACCCTATGAATGTAAGGAATGTGGGAAATGCTTCTACCAGAAGTCAGCCCTCACAGTACATCAGCGAACTCACACAGGGGAGAAACCCTTTGAATGTAATAAATGTGGAAAAAATTTTTACTATAAATCAGACCTCACTAAACATCAGAGAAAACACACAGGGGAGAAGCCCTATGAATGTCATGAATGTGGTAAATCTTTCTCCGTGAATTCAGTCCTCAGATTACATCAGAGGACGCACACAGGAGAGAAACCCTATGAATGTAAGGAATGTGGGAAATCCTTCTCTCAGAAGTCACATTTTATCATACATCAGAGAAAACACACAGGGGAGAAACCCTATGAATGTCAGGAGTGTAGGAAAACTTTTATTCAGAAATCAAAACTTACTGCACATCAGAAGACACACACAGAGGGAAAAAGCTGATAAATACTATGAATTGGAAAGTTCTTTTGGAATTCATCCTTCAGAATAACTGGGTAACTCACACAAGAGAATATCATCGATCTCAGAAAATTTCAGTCACAGTCTTTCTTGACAGAAAAGAGTAATACACAGAAATTCTTTAAATCTATAAGAGAGAGATTTTTGCCATATGTCAGACTTAACTAAGTATCAGATGACCTACAAATTGTAAAACATGAGGGAGACCATTCTTTTAGAAGTCATACTAGACCACACAGCACAGAAATCACAGGAAGAGAAATCCTGTAAAAACGAATGTCAGGAAATTTTCTGTCAGGGCAGCCAACACTAGGTATCCAAAAGCTCACATGAGTGAGAAGTTCCTATCAGCATCCTTCCCAAGCACTCAGAAACCTCTGACACCACGTGGACTTGGAGCACTCAAAGGTGTAAGTGCACAGACTGCAACAGAGATCAGAAGCCTTTACGGAGAATTGTCAGAGATGTGTCAGTGAACCTCAGATCCGTGATGCCGGGATAGAACCTCTGCAGACATTTCAAATACGTGAAAGTTCCTTGACAAACATTCAGAGAGAATCTGTACTGAGTGAGGGTAACAGTTACACCAGAAGTCATGTTGCAGCAGTTGGATTCTGAGCGGTTTTCTTTGTTTTTTGGTTTTGTTGTTGTTTTTAAAGAAACCTACCAATGTCTAGATCTTTGAAGCTTTTTAAAAAGCACAAATACATTGAAAAAAAAACCAGGTGACATCCTTACACACATGAAGAATCCTTCAGTATGTACAACTAGCGTGTGTTAGCACGCTACAGGACAGGTTGTGGATGTTTATGTGCACGTGGATCCCGTCCATAACTGTACATAGGGATATATGTAGCCTTCGTTCAGCAGTTTTCATGTATGTGAAGATATTTCACATTGCATCTCAGCATCGACTCCTGTAACTCTAATATGTATTTTAAGTGTAATATTCTTTTAAAATTGTAGTGCATCTTTTTCTCCTATTTCCCAGCATTTTTAAATGAATATAGATATTACTGAACCAATCCTTCAGAAAGGTCAGCGAATTTTACATTAGGGACACATTTATTCATAAGACAAGACTGAAATTATTTTTAAAAACAGCTGAAAACACTCTAATAAAAACAAATAATGCTATGTAAGGAAGTCGTATCTATCTTACTGCTGATGTTTTAGCAGGGTGCAGAGCTTATCTGCACTAGAATTTTGTATGAGTGTTTTAAGAAAGTTATTCACTACCTTTTTCTTCATAGTAGAAGCAACATGGGTAGTGGTTAAGAGTGTGGACTCTGGACTCTTACTGCCACGGCTCAAATTCCAGCACGTGGCATGCCACTTAACCTCTCTGTGCCTCTGTTTCCTTTTCTGTAAGAGAAGTGATAATGACAGGACTGCTCTGAGGTATAAATGAGTTATTTTTAGAGCACTTAGAATAGTGTCTCAGACACAAGAAAAGCATAAGTTAGATACTATTATAATTTGTATTTCTTGAATTATGCTGGAAAAAAAAGTTGGCTACCAACATTCAGCACTCCCTTTATTGCTGTAGTGCCTTGGTTTGGCTTGGTTGTGCAGTTTTCCACAAATGATTCAGATATTCAGATGTGACCCAAAGCCTGTTTTTGTAGCCTACAAGCCAAGAATAGTTTTGCATTTCTAAATGAGTGGAAAAAAAATAATATTTTGTGACATGTGAAAATTATATTCAGGTTTCAGTGTCCATAAATAGTTTTATTAGAACACTTATAAAAATCATTTGTCTCTGTTTTGCCTGAGGCTGCCTTCAGCACTACAAGAACAGAGTTGAGTAGTTCTGACAGACCATGTGGCTCAGAGAGCCTATGACAGTTACTATCTGGCACTTTACAAAGTTAAGTTTTTCTGTTACTTAGAGCTGAAAACACTACAATCAGTGTATATGATGTACTTTTATATATGTTCTGTTTCAGAAATGATGCATACAGCAATTTGTGGGTGGGTGGTTTTTGTGCCGTGTATTTATTTTGTACATTGTATTTATACGTTAAAACCCTAAGCATTAGAATTTTTTCAAATGTGTTTTATTTGTTGAACTGTCATAAAATCAAAACAATTTCTGATGGAATGTAGCAGTACATGTATGAAATAAACATTGTCTAAATTAAATCAAATTGTTAATTGGTCCCTACTTTAAAAATATTCCCTTATTTTCTTCCAAGTCAATGGCCAGTTTTCCCTATATCATTTTATAATTTTCTCACTATCCCATGACCATCTTTGTCATACTTAACTAGCATAACCTAATAACAAAAACCGTACAATACCCAACTCCACCAGCTACCTTACTAGTAATCTACATTACTAGTATTACTACAGTACTAGTAAAATTATGTTATTCCCTAAACTTCATGATTGTCAAATGCTGTTCTGATCTAAATCCTGCCACCTTTCCGTCCCTTCCAAACGATGACTTTTGTGATGCTCAACTTCTTAAACATGCCTTGATTTGTCTGCTGTTTACCACTAATGAACACCTACTGTGATATTTAGTAATCTCTTTGTTATCTATATAACTTCTGAATACTCAAATACAATAAATATTGTTACCAATACTCTATCCAACACTGACATGAGCATGCCATCTTGATTATAGCTATGCCTTTAGAGTAGTTCTTTATTTCAACCTGCTGTGAAAGCAAATGTTTCCTAATTTCCCCTGGCTTCTCAATAAAAAATTAAATAAAAATGATTGCTTTTTGAGGAAAATCCAATAACTCTGCTAACCCTGTCATTAAGAATAAAGTCTGTACTAATGAAAAGAGTTTAAAAATACTCTGATGATGGGGTGCCGGGTGGCTCAGTTGTTAAGCGTCTGCCTTCGGCTCAGGGCGTGATCCCAGCGGTCTGGGATCAAGCCCCACATCAGGCTCCTCCGCTGGAAGCCTGCTTCTTCCTCTCCCACTCCCCCTGCTTGTGTTCCCTCTCTGGCTGGCTGGCTGTCAAATAAATAAATAAAATCTTACAAAAAAAATACTCTGATGAGAATAAAATATTCCTGGTCTTCAAACTCAAGAAGGATGGAGGGAGACTGCCTGCCTCTTGGCCAGTTTTAATCCATGAATTAGTAACCATAAGAATCGATGGATCAGAGACAACTGATCACCAGATCAAATGACGGGTGTTTCATCAGCACACATGCTTATGAAGGCCAGCCAACCCAACAGCTCCACATTTCTGAAGGCCAATCAGCAACAGCATGATGATGACCATGTTCTGGAAAGTCAGAAAGTCAGCTACAGCCTCACTCTGGTGATCACACTTTTACAACTGAAAGCCAGTCAGCCAGTCCCTCAACATTACTTTTTTTGAAAGCCCACCAATCCCTGAATCTATTTCCCAAACCTTGTATCACTTCTTACTTTCCTGGACTGATTTAGAAGTCTAGCCCTTCTTTGGTATGGTGGTATGATGGTCAAAGGAAGACAATACCAATTCCTTCTCTTATTCCATTCTAAAAAGCTATTCTTTTTTTTTCTCATCCTCTTCAATCTGCACTGGCCTTGTGACTTGCTTTGATTTGAGAGAATATGGCAGAAGTTCTGGGCCAACCCTTTAGGAAGTTCGGCAGTTTCCACGTTCCTTCTTGAAGCTAATCATCATGCAGAAAGTTTAACTAGTCTGAAATTACCAAGCTTTGAAGAAGCCCAAGCTATGAGGAGAAAGCCCTGTATTATTCCAGACATGGGAGCAAAGTGTCTTTAGACCAGCCCCAGTGCCATCACTGGCTGAATTTAGCCAGCCAAAAAAGACTCCAGCTAGTGCCAGGTGCACAGAGAAACTACCCACTCCACGTACAAGAAATAGTTATTTTCAGCCAGTGTTTTGGGTGTTTTTGTTACACAGTAATAGATAACTGAAACAGAAAGTGAGCCATAAGTCAAGCTTGTTTTAGGAATTGCTGAGTCTCTTCTTTCTCAAAGTTATGCAGCATATGAAGCCTTTAGAAGTTTTACCACATTAATAACACACAGTGACCACTGTTTCATCTGATGTCGAAAAAGCATTTACCCATATACAACAATCTACCCCCATGAAAGAGAAGCAATCCTAGCTCAACTACATGTCTCGTGCTGCTACCCCAACGACAGCTGTACGCCAGATTAAAAAGACTAAACCACTATGACAGGGATATTGTCCAGACATTTTTTTACAATAAAGATTCTATCTAAGAGATTCAACAGGTGACCAGATCTTGCTTTATCTGTAAAGTCCAGACATGGCTTGGGACCCTTCCTCATGGAGCATTATAGCTCTGGGCCAAAGGGGTATTTCAGGTTGTCTGGTTAATATAAGGCAGGGCAAGCACTGTGTTGCTGTGAGAGAGAGGAGGACGTTAGGGGCTGGGATGAGTTGGTTTGCATTTGAAAGATGAGCTCCACGCCCAGCCCTTTGCCATCTCTAAGAGAGGCAGACTCTCCCAGGCCAGCAAGCTTTTTAAAGTTGCCAAACATAAAATACAGGAAAAAATGTGATTAATACACGATGCTTTCAGAAAAGCTCAAAATAGGAGCGGCTGGGTGGCTCAGTCGTTAAGCGTCTGCCTTCGGCTCGGGGTGTGATCCCGGCATTCTGGGATCGAGCCCCGCATCAGGCTCCTCAGCTGGGAGCCTGCTTCTTCCTCTCTCACTCCCCCTGCCTGTGTTCCCTCTCTCACTGGCTGTCTTTCTGTCAAATAAATAAATAAAATCTTTAAAAAAAAAAGAAAAAAAAAGAAAAGCTCAAAATAGCTAAGCTACAAAATAGCTATCCTCATGATAATGGCAATGTGATCTATACTTTTAAAATCCTTGTAAACTCTCATGAAATTGTTACTAAATGATCTAAGAAATAGCCTGAATTTTCCCCTCATAAATTGAGATTATCAAATATCTAATGTCATGTGAACTGTCATATGCCTGAAAGGTAAGAACTGCATTTCCAAAAGTGAAATCACCAGAAACACCTCTCCATATTCCATAATAAGATTATATATGTTAAAACAGACACCAATCAATGTCAGTCTTAAAATCACACTGGAAAGGATCATTTCCTGTATTTATATGCTTAATAATAAGTGCTGCAAGAATAAAACCATGGATCAAAATTACCAGAATATTTGATCCATTTATTTCTGCCTTTGAAACAAATGGACAAAAGCAGCTTAAGTTGTAAAGGCCCCACAGACTTAAAATACATCCATTCATTAGAGTAATACCAAGAAATAACATTGATGTTGAGTATTGCACAGAAAGACGGAATCTTTATACGTCTGATTCCCAGGTGCTTAACGGCTGCTACACCTCTAGTATGCTCAGCCAACAATAAAGGGTGATTCTGCGCTGAAGAGACTCAAGACTTCACGGTCAAAACTGTTTTGACCAAAATGAGAGAAACTGAGAATTTCTAATGAGGAAAATAATACAGATCTAACTAATGTGGAGTTGCTACCAGAAGAACAATGACATTATATAGAGACAACCTGTGAACATACTTAACAGTTATACTCTCTTTTTAGTTCAGAGAATCCATAAAACTTAATATTTTCTGATGTCCTGCGTAGGCTACTTAAAGGTAGACTTCCCAGACTGATTTCTGTTAGCTCCCAAACTACTAAGTTTACCTAAAAAAACGGAATAGTTAAGATTCACTGTTCTCATTGTATCTATAATTTCCCATTTATCCTCGTAAATGAATTCTATATTTTAGCACAACTATCTGGTATGAGTAAATTTGTGTACAGAGTATCTCTTAATTAACTTTTTGACAGAATATGGACTCCCTAATTATAAACATCTGTTCAGAGGCTCCAACACCATGAGCAACATCGCATCATCTCATCATTCCCTTGGCTTGAATTTCTCTTTCCCCTCAAACTCTCAACACACCCTGGGAGGAGTCCTTGCAAGACTGTGACCATCCCATCTCACATGTCTGTGACAAGACTGGCCTCAGCGTTCCACATAGTGCCTGTCAATCTCTTTCATCCTAGAATCCTCCTTAGGGGAGCTTAAGATTGACCAAAATCTCCCCCTGAAGAAACTGAGAGCAGCCAGAGGTGGTAGGTGATACCAGTACCTCAGGCTATCCCTGCCTCTTCTAGGAGCAAAATGTTCATGCCATGAATCTAGAGAACTGCCATTTCTGGAAACGTCCATGACATGTGCCCTTGGTGTCACCAGTCCAATTCCCAGAAAAGCACTAGGACCAGGAGAGGTGCAAGTTTCTGTGCTACAGATAACCTTTTTCAGGGTACTGGAAGCCTGGTTATTAAAAAAAAAAAAAATTCATAAAACAGAAAAGAATGGAGAATAACATGAACAGCTATTCCCCTGCTAACAAGTAAAAGGTTACAAAAATAAAAGCCATGGTATCTTTGCAAAATCATTCCCCAAACTACCTTTCCACTCTAAACTATTCTAAACTTGTTTATCTTCTCTATTTACTTATACTCTTACTTTATATCTAGAGTTCGTATCTAGAAATAATCTATATTATTTGCTTTGCAATTTTTCTATCAGTGGTAACATGTAAGCTCTGAAACGTACTATTCAATTCTATGGTTTTGAGACTTATCCATATTGATCTATGTATATAACTTGACTATTTAAACTATTACATAATATGATACTTTATAAAACTACAAGAATCTTTTCAATTGAACATTTAAATAGTTTCCAATTTTTTATTAGTGAAATGTAATTTCACCATATGAAAGAATAAGAGAATTCACTAATATAAATATAATTATTGCCCATACTTTTGCAATGAGTAAGAATTTATAGAGTGTTTAAACATTTTAAAAAACTTCCACACTATAAGAAATAATTTATATTTCATGATCAACACACCTACACAAACTTAATTCATTCATAAAACTAAGTGCCTACCATTCATCAGGAACTATTTTAGGCACTGTGGAAACAGTAGTGAATAAAAACAGCTCTACCTTCGTAACACTTGTATTGTGGTGGGCAGGGTGTTGGGGGAGGAACAGAGTTAAGGAAATATAAAAAAGTTACATATATAGTACACAAGATGGCCAGTGTTATTGTAAAAAAAAAAAAAAAGGAGAGTGAATTACAAAGAGGGAATTCAATTGTAACGGGGTCAGAGAAAGTCTGAGAAAAAGTAAAGTTCAGCAAATAGCTGACTGAAGAATGAGAAAGTGAACTTTGTGGATATGTCGGAACATATGATATGTGAATACATGATAAATGCAAATATACATATAATTATATATATATTTACATACATATTCATGAATGCTTGCATATCAACTTGAAACACTGTTGCATGAAACAATATCATTTCTACCCATGATGTTATTTTCTAATCAATTCTATTTTACACTTTTACTTATTGATATGAGCACTTACTAAGTCTTGGACACATTATGAGAGTTTCGCTAAACAAGTTTTTTTTCTATTTTTTTAACTTCAGTTCCCTTTAAGCAATGCAGTCTTCTCCGATAGCAATAAGAGCTTAAATGTGGTCATACCTTCAACAACGTTTGAACACTTACTATGTACCAGGCACTATTCTTGGCATGGGACTTACAGCAGTGAACAAAAGAAAACTCCATGCACTCACAGAGGTTTATTTCTAGTTGGGGAAGACAGGGCAGGTAGGGGGTCAAAAAGTAAGATACTTGTTATGGCAGACTGTGGTAAGTTCTAGGATAAAAACCTAACAAAGCAAGCTAGAGAACTGATGGCGGGGGGCGGGGGAGCAGTCAAGGAAACACTGTTAAGGATATAATCAGAGGAGCCACATTGCTATCTAGAGTAAAAGCATTATAGACAGAAGGAAAAAATACGTATAGTATATACAAATAAAACTGAAGTATATCCTAAAAAACTTTCTAGAAAGACACCCTCACTATTTATAATGCAGTTTTACATTCTATTTCAGCCTTGCATATGAACATGTTTTGCCCAAATCCACTGAAAGAACAGCCTATTAATAGATGTCATCCTACAATTTTAAAACCAAAGCTCCAGGAGTTACAAAGAAGAATGGGATTGCTGGGTCACGGGGCTGGTCCTCTCAAAGAGACCATGCCAACTCTGTAGGGCCCAGAGGACACTAAAATGGGAAGAAACATACCAGCGAGGGGAGCATAGACACAACCAAGCTCAGTGGTGACTGTCCTCTGTAGGCCAAGACTAATGGGAGGAGACACTATGGAACTGCTCTCACGAAGGCCAAAGGAGATGATGGAAGTCTGACACCGCACAAGCCAGGTGGCAACACTAACATCAAATATAGAGCAAGTAGAGGCCACACCCCATGACCACATGTCATCCTAATCCATTCCGAAGGGCCCCAACCCCTACTACCATCATATGGCGAGGCTGGCTTTCAACAAATGAATTCTGGCGGGACACAAACATTCAGTCCATAACAAGCAGAAACCAAAAATGACCTCGTCTTGGATTTATAATGCACATATAACAATTGTAACAAAAAGAACAGTGTCAGGCAGGAGGGAAGTGGACTTTTATGGTTGCAAGGTTTTGACATTTTGTGTGAAATGGTACCTTATTAACTCCAACTACAAGGTGAAAAGTTGAAGATGTATACTGAGGTAGTTTCTCTAGCAACTGCTATACATATAATGCAAAGAGATATTGCTAAAAAGACAACAGCTCAATTAAAGTGGAATTCTACAAATACTCAAATTCGATAGAAAAGGGGCAAAAAATCAGAGAACAAAAAAAGAGGGACCAAACATAATGAAATTATAGAACTAAATCCATCATTAGCTACATTAAATATCAATGGAGGAAATGAGGAAAAGGATGGTAGTTTTGGAGAAGGCCCAGTATGATCCTGAAAGGCAACTGTCTCATGGAAGGAACCTGCACAGTCTCCAGAAGTGGTAGGGTATTGTATTAAAGAGAAATGGCTTCTGCAGCCAGCCTGAAGAGTTTAAGAGAACCTCTACGCTCAGAACAGCTGCCAATTTCCCCATTCTAGATCTCAATTTTCCACTCCTTTATGAGATTCCTGAATTTCACACAAGAAGTCTGTAACACCCGCACCGTTGCAATCTCCCTCCATCCTG
Source organism: Ursus maritimus (assembly GCF_017311325.1). NCBI lineage: Eukaryota > Metazoa > Chordata > Mammalia > Carnivora > Ursidae > Ursus > Ursus maritimus. Next base: position 80,532,938 of record NW_024426885.1, on the reverse strand, counting down.
AAGTTAAACCTTGGGCATGACTTAACAGGACACAGCCTCACTTCTCAGGACATAAGAATCTTTGGAATGCTTTTATGGAGGTCTACCATCCTTCACTGTGTGCCCCATGTTGACAGTTAGCTAACCTGAACCTGTATCTTCAAGGCTTCTAAGGCAGAGAAGTCTGTAAGTCCACAATTCACAAACTTACCATCGCCCCATCCTGTTCCAAGTGCTACCACTACCGCACAGGACCATCTACCCGTCCTCCCCTGCATCTACCACACAGGAGAATCCTCCTATTATTACAGGATGACGAGGGTTATCCTCATACTATCAGCAATGTGGCCTTCGTTGAAATGTGACTAATAAATCTAGTTTTAGATTCCAAAACTCAAGTTCTCATTTCAAGGAACACTTTTGGCACCAACAGGACTACACTGGGTTTGCTCAAAAGCAGAGACAGACAAGGATAGGCAAAGAGAGTTTATTTTGGAGGTCACCCTGGGAAAACAGGGAAGGTAAGGAGAGAGCTGGACAGTTAAGGAGGGAACGTTAATAAAGTGCCACTGGAGAGAACAGTGTCTAACACCACTGTGGACTCTGAGTCACGCTAAAGGATGCACCTCAGAAGAGATCCTACTGAGGGATGACCGGGGCAAAATTAACATTCAGTGTGTTTCTTCCCTATCATTTTCTTACCGTTTGCTCATATTCCACTGGTACTGATGTTTTATTACTGAATGAAATATGGAAAATTACTACCTATGTTCTTTACCAGTCCTATTTTGAAATATAATTGGTCGTTAGTATTTTTCTCTTTATATATACTGAGTACCACATCAGGTGGTGGTATGGTTTTTTGCTTCCAACATGAAATAACTTAAGCAGCTTATGAAAACAGTTTTATACTTACCCATATTTTTACCCATTCCTTCTTTCTTTTCTGAATTTCCAAGACTCCTTCTGTTATCATTTTCTTGAAAAATTTCCTTCAGCCACTGTTTGAAGGTAGGTCACCGTGCAATAAGTTCTGTTTTCCTTTATGAGAAAATATTTCCCTTTTATTCCCAATGGCTATTTTTAAAATAGACTTCACCGTAGACAATTATTTAATGGCCTGAACAATTTTACTCCATATACTTCTGGCCTCCAAGGTTTCAGGTGAGAACTCTCTTGCCATTTGTATTGGTGTTCCCTTAAAGTTAATACACAGTTTTTCTCGAACTTCTTTCAAGATTTTTTCTGTTATTAATGTTTTTAGGTTGATTAAAATGTGTCTCTGCATGGACTTGTATTAATTTATCCTCTTGTGGTTTACTTTCCTTCTTCAATCTGGATGTTTACGTTTTCTGCCAAATTTGAGAGATTTTCAAATACACACATACTTTCTTCTATTGTGCTTTGCTTTATAGCATTTCACAGATACTGCATTCTTTACAAATTAGTTTTGTAGTGATCCTGGGTCCAGCAACACTATTGGCACCATTTTTCCAGAAGCAGTTGTTCACTTCATGTATCTTTGTCACCTCTGACTAAGTCTCACAATGCTTCATACGTGTTCATTATTATTTTTGTTATGGTGATGTGATCAGTGATCTTTGACGTCAGCACTTTAGTTATCTGGGGGCACCAGAACCGTGCCCATCCAAGGCGGCGACCTTAATCATAAATGTGTGTTCTGACTGGTCCACCGACCAGCCATTCCCCCATCTCTTCCTCTCCACGCACCTCCTTACTCCTTGACACATAACAATGTTGAAATTAGGCCAATTTATACCCTACAATGTCCTCTAAGTGTTAAGTGAAAAGTCACATGTCTCTTAAATCAAAAGCTGGAAATGATCAGAAGCCAACACAGGCCAAAAGTTAGGCCTCTTGTGTCAGTCACCAAGATATGAATGCAAAGGAAAAGTTTTGGAAGGAAATTGAAAGTGCTACTCAAGTGAACACACAGATGGTAAGAAAGCGAAACAGCCCTATTGCTGATATGGAGGAGGTCTGTGCAGTCTGGATAGGAGGTCAAACCAGCGATATTCCCTTAAGCCAAAGACTATTCCAGAGCAAGGTCCTAACTCTCTTCAATTCTGTGAAGGTTGAGAAGGGTGAGTAATCTGCAAAAGAAAAGTTGGAAGCTTGGAGAGGTTAGTTCATGACACTTAAGAAGCCATCTCCATAACATCAAAGTACCAGGTGAGGCAGCAGATGCTGATGGAGAAGCTGCAGCAAGTTCTCCAGGAACTGAGATAATTAACGAAGGCAGCTACACTGACCAATAGATTTTCAGTGTAGACAAAGCAGCCTTCTACTAGAAGAAGATGCCATCTAGGACTGTCACAGCTAGAGAGAAGTCAATCCTGACTTCAAAGCTTCTAAGGACAGGCTGACTGTCAGTACGGGCTAATGCAGCTTGTGACTTTAAATTGAAGCCAATGTTCAATTACCATTACTAAAATCTTGGGGTCTTTAACAATTGTGCTGAATCTACTCTGCTTGTATTCTGTAAATGGAATAATAAAGCCTGCATAAAAAATTGACAAGGCAAGAAACAACAAATGTTGGAGAGGATGTGGAGAAAGGAGAACCCTCTTACACTGTTGGTGGACTGCAAATTGGTACAGCTACTTTGGAAAACTGTGTGGAGGTCCCTCAAAAAGTTAAAAATAATTGACCCAGCAATTGTGCTACTGGGTATTTACCCCAAAGATACAGACGTAGTGAAGAGAAGGGCCATATGCACGCCAATGTTCATAGCAGCATTGTCCACAATAGCTAAACTCTGGAAGGAGCCGAGATGCCCTTCAACAGATGAATGGATAAAGAAGATGTGGTCCATACATACAATGGAATATTACTCAGCCATCAGAAAGAACGATTACCCAACATTTGCAGCAACATGGACGGGACTGGAGGAGATTATGCTAAGTGAAATAAGTCAAGCAGAGAAAGACAATTATCATATAGTTTCACTCATTTGTGGAACATAAGGAATAGCAGGAAGATCGGTAGGAGAACGAAGGGAAAAATGAAGGGGGGGGTAAACAGAAGGGGGAATGAACCACAAGAGACTATGGACTCTGGGAAACAAACTGAGGGTTTCAGAGGGGTGGGGGTTGGGGGATTGGGCTGGGCCAGTGATGGGTATTAAGGAGGGCACGTACTGCATGGAGCACTGGGTGTTATATGCAAACAGTGAATCATGGAACGCTACATCAAAAACTAATATAGCATAATAAAAAAAATAAAGGCTGCATAACAGCATATCTGTTTACATCATACTATACTGAATATTCTAAGTCAATTACTGACATGTACCACCCAGATAAAAAAATTCCTGCTCATTCACCGGCAATATACCTGGTCACCCAGGAGCTCTGATGAAGATGGACAATGAGATTAATCTTGTTTTCATGTCTGCTAACACAACATCCATTCTGCAGCCCAAGGATCAAGGAATAATTTTGATTTTCAAGTCGTACTATTTAAGAAATACATTTTAGGGGTGTCTGGGCAGCTTAGTAGGCTAAGCATCTGACTCTTGATTTCAACTCAGGTCATGATCTCGTGGGTCATGAGATCAAGCCCCACGTACAGCTCCGAGGCAGGCAATGGAGTCTGCTTAAGATTCTCTCTCTCCCTCTCCCACTGCCCCTCCCACCACTTGCACTCCCTCTCTCAAAAAAGAAAAAAAAAATTTTTAAAGGCTATAGCTGCCAGAGTGATTTCCCTGACAGACCTGGGCAAAGTAACTGAAAACCTTCTGAAAAGGATTCCCTAATTCCAGATTCCCATGTGGTTCTGGGAAGAGGTCAAAATATCAACATTAACAGGGGTTTGGAGGAAGTTGATTCCAACCCTCATGGAGGACTGTGAGGAGTTCAAGACTTCAGGGGAGAAAGTCACTATAATGTGGTGGGAAGAGCACGAGAACTAGAATTGGAAATGGAGCCTGAGGATATGACTGAGCTGCTATAATCTCATGATAAAACCTGAACAGATGAGAAGTTGCTTCTTATGGATGAACAAAGAAAGTGGTTTCCTGAAATGGAATCTACTTCTGAAGATGCTGTGAAGACTGTTGAAATGACAAGAAAGGATCTAGACTGTCACATAAGCTTGGCTGATTCAGCAGTAGCAGGGTCTGAGAGGACTGACTCCAATTTTGAAAGAAGTTCTGTGAGTAGAATGCTGTCAAACAGCAGCACATATTACAGAGAAAGTGTTTGTGAAAGGAAGCATCAACTGTTGTGGCAAACTTTGCACTGTTGCCATAAGAGATCACCATGGGCACCTGACCTTCAGCAACCACCACACTGCTCCGTCAGCAGACAGCAACACTGAGGCAGGACCCCCCACCAGGAAAAAGATTAAGACTCCTTGAAAGCTCAGACAATGGTTAGCATATTTTAGCAATAAAGTATTTTTAAATTAAGGTATGTACTATTTTTTTCTTTAGATATAATAATATTGCACACCTAACAGACTACAGTATGGTGTAAACATAACTTTCATAAATACTGGGAAACCAAAAAATTCATTTGACTCGCTTATTGGGACATTTGCTTTATTGTCATGACCTGGAACTGAACCTGCAATATCTCTGAGGTATGCCTGTATCTAACAAAGAACTATAATCCAGAATATACAAAGTACTCTCAAAACTTATCAGAAATGGGCAAAAGACAAAAAGAACCATTTCAACAAAGAGCAACACAAGACAGCAAATATACAGATGAAAACTTTTCAGACACCCTTAGGGAAATGCAAATTCAAATGACAACAAGCAGGACGCGTAAGTGGCTCAGTTAGTTAAGCATCTGCCTTCAGCTCAGGTCATGAACCCAGGGTCCTGGGATCTGTCCCACATCATGCTCCCTGCTCAGCGGGGAGTCTCTTTCTCCCTCTCCCTGCCACTCCCCCTGCTTGTGCTCGCTCGCTCTCTCTGGCAAATAAATAAAATCTTAAAAAAGGAAAAAACTAAATGACAGCAAGCTGTCACTACACACCTTATCAGAATTTTTAAAAAAGATTTTATTTATTTATTTGACACAGAGGGAGAGTGACAGGAAGAGCACACACAAGAAGCAGCGGGGGAGGCAAAGGGAGAGGGAGAAGCAGACTCCCTGCTGAGCAGGGAGCCCAATGTGGGGCTTGATCCCAGGACCCTGGGATCATGACCTCAGCCAAAGACAGACGCTTAACCGACTGAGCCACCCAGGCGCCCCACCAGAATTTTTTTTTAAGATTTATTTATTTGAGAGAGTACAAGAAGAGGAGGGGCAGAGGGAGAAGCAGACTCTCCACTGAGCAAGGGGCCTGATGCAAGATTTGGTCCCAGGACCCCAGAATTACTACCTGAGCTGAAGGCAGACACTTAATTGACTAAGCCACCCAGGCACCCCTATCAGAATTGTAAAAACAAAAAAGTCCTAACACAAATGATGGTGAGGATTCAGAGAAACTAGATGACTTACACGTTATTGGTGGGAACACAAAACGGTACATTCATAGCAGCTTATTTGTAATAGCCAAAAACTGCAAAAAACCCGGATATCTATCAATGAATGGTTAAAAAATATGTTACAAATAAATAAATAAATAAACACACTATTCAGCAACAAAAAGGAATGAACCATTGACACTCACAATAACTTGGATGAATATTCAAGGTGGTGTGTCTAGGGGAAAAAAGCTAATCCCAAAAGTGACATACATATATATTTATGTAACATGTTTGAACTGACAATGGCAGAGCACACAGGAGTAAAGAGTGTGTAGTTATAAAAGGGCAACACGAGAGGTCCTTACAATGATGAACTATACAGTATTTTGACTATAGTGGCAGATACAGACAACCTACACAAGTGACAAAGTTGTATTGTACTGAATACATACATGCAAACAAATGAAAAGAAGAAAAACTGGAGAAATCTTTATAAGGCCTGAGAACTGTATCAATGTCAATATCCAGGTTGTGATATTTATACAACAGTTTTGCAAAATGTTACCATTAGTAAAAACTGAGTAGTGTTCCCAGGACTTACATGTATTGTTTCTTAAAACTGAATGTGAACCTATAGTCATCTCATAAAAATTTCATTAAAAAAAAATAGCAAGATGGTGTATGTTCACCTAAGAAGTTACTCAAGATTATCAGACAGGATAAGAGAGCGAGAGTCAACTCTATCCTATAAAAAAAATTCACTTTAAATAAAAAGACAAATATAGACCAAAGAAAGATGGAATTAGATATACCATGCAAACACTAATCATAAGAAGCTGAAGTGGTGATATTAATATAAAAAAGTAGATTTCAGGAAAAGGAATTTTGCCAGGAATAGGAAAATTTCACAAAGAGAAAGATGTAACAATCTCAATGTAACTGTGCCTAAAATAAGAGCTTCAAGTTATACGACAAACCAACCATAGAAAAACACAAAATCACAATTACAGCTGGAAACTTCAACATACCTTGCTCAGGAATAACTAAAACAACTGAAAGGGAAATTAAGCACTGATATGTGTAATTTGTAAAACATTATCAACCAACTGACATTTTAGAACATCTCACCCAGTAAGAGCACAAAACACAATCTTTTCAAGTTCACACGGAACATTCACCAAGAGAGATAAACTTAAGTAAAATCATAAAGATTATATTCTCTGAACACAAACAAGTTAGAAATGAACACACTTTTCTAAATAACCCATGGCAGGGGTGGGTAGAAAAACCTCAAGGTAAATTAGAAAATATTTTGAACTAAATGAAAATGAACACATAACTTTCCAGATTTTCTAGATGCTAGAGTGAAATTCAGAACTTTAAAAGCTTATAATTAAGATGAAAATAGTATCAAGACCAGTGAAAACCCAGCTTTCATTTTAAGAAGTTAAAAAAAGAACTAACCCCATAGTGAATGGAAAGATAAAAATAGTAGAGAAGTGAACATAAGTCAATGAAACAGAAAAAGGACAAATAGAGAAAATCAATGAAACCAAAAGCTCATTCTTTTGAAAAACATAAGCAGTAAAACTGGTAAATTGCCTCCAAACTGATGAAGAAAAAGAGAAAACAAATTATCAATGTAAAAACAAAAGGGGCGATCAGTACAGATCATACAGACATCATTCTTTATGAATATTGACACAACTGTCTTTAACACAGAATCTGCAAATCAAACTCAGCAATAAATAAATGAGGACAACAACCAAATGGATTTTATTCCAGAAATACAAGGTTGTTTAAACATTTAAAAGTAAACGTAATTAATCATACTAGAAAAATTTTAAAAAGAATCTTATAATTATTAGATCTTTTGCTTAAAAGGCCAAATTACAAAAATCAACATTTATTCATGATAAAACTCTTAGCAAACTCGAGTAAGAAACACCATTCTGTGTCTGAGAAACCCACAGCTGACATGAAACACATGGTAGATGATTCAGCGCTGTCTCCTATGACTGAGAGAGACAAGGATGTCTTTTGTCACCAGTTCTCTTCAGCACTGTAGTGAGAATGCAGTAAAGGCAAAAAAAAAAAAAAAAAAAAAGAAGAAGAAGAAGAAGATGCAGACAGCATAGAGACTGAAAAGAAAGAAGCAAATGCAGGAGACATGATCATATACAATTAGAAAACTATGGAATCAAAAAAGCTACTAAAATGATGTTTGTTTATCAAGGTTACAGGAAACAAGGTCACTATACAAGGATCAACTGTATCGCTACCGATTAACAAAGAATTACTGAAAGTGAAATTACATAAACAATACTACTTATAATAGCATGCAAATCAAGACAGACTTAGGGATAAATCTAACAAAACATACAATTATCTCAGGCAATATTAAAACGCTTTTGAGAAAAACTGAAGGCCTAATTAAATGGTGAGATAGATCATATAAATGGATCAGAAAACTCAGTATTAAGATGTCAACTTTCCCCAAACAGACATATAGAATCAATAAAGTCCTAAAAGCAGTATTAAGGCAGTCTTTGTTTTTGTTTTTAGAAACCGATAAGTTCATTCTAAAATGTATGTGGAAATGCAAAAGACCTGGAAGGGCCAAAACAATTCTGGACAAGAGAACAAAGCTGGAGAATTTATACAATTTCATTTAAAGACTTAACAAAGATATGGGAATCAGACAATGTAGAGAAGCTAAACAGATCAGTGGGACAGAATAAAGGGTCCATAGGTAGAAGCCATCCCCTGACACACACAAAGACAAATAATCAACTGGATGTCTTAAAAGGTGCCAAGGTAATTCAATGGAGAAAAGAGTCTTTTCTTGGTGCTGAAAACACTGAATGTTCAAATGAAATAATATAAATTTTGACCCTTAAAACAGTATACACAAAAATGTATTCCAAATAGATCATATACCTAACACAGAGCTAAAGCATTTAGAAAACAAGGGGGAAAATCTCTAATATTACTGGTCTGTAAAGATTTCTTAGAGAAGATTAAAACTGATAAGTTGGACTTTATCAAAATGAAAAATTTCTAAAAAGCAACAAACTAGGTGGGGGAAAAGGCACAGACTGGGGGGAAATATTCAATCAATAAAAAATACTCAAAAGTAAGACAAACAATCTCCGAAGTGGGCAAATGATTTAAACAGATGCTTCACAAAATAAGATAACACAAATGGCCAATAAGTAAGTGAAAGATGCATAACATTATTCTTTATCAGGGAAATGCAAATGAAAAGCACAGGGAAACACCACTATGCACATTAAAGTGGCTATATTAAAAAGTAACAATACCAAGCATTGGCAAAAATGTGAAATAACTACAACTCTCACACATTCGTCACAGAAATGTAAAATATGGAACAACCACCTCAGAAAAGTCTGACATTACATATACTAATCCTACAAACCAAGAAACTTTGCTCCTAAGTATTTACCCAAGAGAAATAAAAACACGCCTACATTAAAATGCACATGAAGTTCACTGCAGCTATGTTCATAATAATCAAAAACTGGAAAGAGAATGGATAAACAAACTGTAGTATACGCATACAATAAAATATGACTTAATAAAAAATGAAGACACAGATGCATCTCAAAATCATGCTGAATGAGAGACAGACAAGGAATGGGACATCTTGGATACCTCCGTTTATGTGAAATGATATTTTAAAAAGTCAGTCTAGCGTTAGTTACAAAAAGCGGATCATTGGTTGCCAGGGGCCAGGCGGGAGGGGGAAGTCCCAGGAGTGACTGGGAAAGGGAATGAGAAACCCTTCTGGGTAATGGGTGTGTCTCTCTTAACTGTAGGAGTCATATGTATGCATATACTCTTATTAAAACTCAAGGTGATATATTTATCCCTATTTAAATTATTGCCCAGAGTTAATTTTTAAAAATTTGGAAACATTATTATTTTAATAACACAGCTCTTAAAATTTTGAAAAGCATAAACAGGAAAGTAGACAATATTGTTATAGTCATATATTATGCTTTATTAAAATGAGTCAACTAAAGCTAAATATATCAATATGTATAAATATCAAAACCATGCACTTGAAGACAAAAGCAAGTTGCAAAACACGTGTTCCCACTGACACATTAGCAAAACAATATTACACACACACACACACACACAGAAATATATGTAAAAAATTATTGTAAATGTAATGAGCTGTGAGATCAATATCAACCAAATTTAGAAAAGTGCTGAAGGTGGGAAAAGTTATAGGATATGGAATGAATTTGAGGATGGTGTGCAGATACTTCAAGTATCAGTGCACTACATTACTTCCAACCTGCAGCAGACACACCAATGGTTATAGTATTCCTCATATCTGGACACACATATGAAATATTTCACTAAAACAACACTAAGTTTCTCTCCTCTGGAAAGGTGGGCTAACATTGGGTCAACAGGCCCGAATTCAAGAAAGTGGAGCTACAGTGAGCTTCCCATAAATTTCAATTGGGACACAAAGGTCATATGCCCTACAGTACTCTACTTTCCTTAACCCATTCGATGTTACTGCTGGTTCCTCAACCTAAGACGAGGAAGCAGATACATCCTCCAGACTGTCCCTGGCTGGTGGCAATGCACATTCTGGTATGGATCCAGCCCATGGGGAGAATGCTTAGAGTAGACCCCAGGATGAACCAGACCATCAAGCATTATTTGTGGAGGTAACAGCATAGTCTGGGGACAAACTAATCAAAAACCTATGATGGCTCACGATAGGGAGGGCCAGGGGGTGGTGTTTCTCCCAAAGTGAAATCAGAGTCTGAGAAGATTATTGTTTATTTGTTCTTTCAAAAAGCTTCACATTCCACAGTTAATGTTTTTGTAAATGTCTGTTTTCAGCTTTATTTCTATTAAAAATTTTGAGCTCAGAGAAAAACATAACTTTAAGAAACATCTTTATGACTTCCTCCAATATCAACTGTATTGCTCAACAAAATGGCATTTCTTGATAAAGGGTCAACCACGTGTCCTGCATTCTTTGGGTATCTTCCTTATTATTTCCCTGACATACATTGAGTACAACTTGTGTATGAAGACCTCAAAAAAATACAAGATGTTGACACTTTTTCCCAAGTGTGGTCTGATTGTTATTTATGGCCAAATTCTGGAAGAACATTTTCACCCATCTGTTTGATTGACAGGATTATCTCCTATGTAAGTTCTTTGTTTAATAAGCTCTACTTCATAATAAAATAATTCCCCGTATTTCCTACATGCATTAGTAGGGTTTCTTCTACAAACAGTCACTTTTAGTTGTCTTATTTACAACAGTTTTTCAAACATTCACCAAATTCAGAGTATTTTCCACTATGAGTATTCTCTTGTTCACTTTGGAAGATGACTTATGGTAAAAGATTTGCCATTCTTTACATTCAGAGGGGTCATGTCCTTTGTGAATTTTCTGTGGTATTTTGAGGTATAAATCACAAGAGAAAGATTTCTCTCACTGCTATATTTACAAATTTTCTTCCCCTGTGTGTAACCTTGGATGTACCGTGATAACTGATTTCTTGGAGGTTTTCTCACTCTCAATACACTCGTAGGGTTTCTCTCTTATGTGTCTTCTCTGATGTACTTTGAGGCCTGAGTTGCAACTGAAGGTTTTCCCACAATGATTACATTCATAGGGTTTCTCTCCTGTGTGTGTTCTCTGATGCTTAGTGAGATCTGACTTATGATAGAAGGACTTCCCACATTCGTTACACTTGTAAGGTTTCTCCCCTGTGTGTATTCTCTGATGTACGGTGAGAACTGATTTCTCAGAAAACGACTTTCCACACTCATTACATTCATAGGGCTTCTCACCTGTGTGAGTTCTCTGATGTGATCTGAGGACTGAACTGCAAGTGAAGGTCTTCCCACACTGCTGACAGTGATAGGATTTCTCCCCTCTGTGTGTTTGTTTATGTATTGTATAGTCTGACTTATGGCAAAAGGTCTTCCCACATTTTTTACACACATAGGGTTTCTCTCCTGTGTGAGTTCTCTGGTGTACTGTAAGATATGAATTCCTGGAGAAGAATTTCCCACATTCCTTACATTCATAGGGTTTCTCACCTGTGTGAGTTCTATGGTGTTTAGTGAGGTCTGATTTATTGTAGAAGGTTTTTTCACATTCATTACACTTATAAGGTTTCTCCCCTGTGTGTATCCTCTGATGTACTGTGAGGACTGATTTCTCAGAGAAGGATTTCCCACACTCACCACATTCATATGGCTTCTCCTTCGTGTGAGTTCTCTGATGTACTTTTAGACCTGAGTTGCGACTAAAAGTCTTCCCACACTGAGTACATCCATAGGGTTTTCCCCCTATGTGAGTTTTCTCATGTTTAGTGACATCTGATTTGTGACAAAAGGTTTTCCCACATATCTCACATTCATAGGGCTTCTCCCCTGTGTGAGTTCTCAGATGTACTGTAAGGTAGGAGTTTCTAGAGAAGAATTTTCCACACTGATTACACTCATAGGGTTTCTCGCCTGTGTGTGTTTTCTGATGTATTGTGAGGACTGAGTTGCTTATGAAGGTTTTTCCACACTGATTACATTCATAGGGCTTCTCCCCTGTGTGAATTCTCTGGTGTACTGTGAGATATGACTTATGGTAGAAGCTTTTTCTACATTCCTTACATTCATAGGGTTTCTCTCCTGTGTGTGTTCTCTGATGAATTATGAGGTGTGAACTTCTAGAGAAGCATTTCCCACACTCCTTACATTCATAGGGTTTCTCTCCCGTGTGGATTCGCAGGTGTAATGTGAGGAGAGATTTCCGAGAGAAGCGCTTCCCACATTCCTTACATTCATAGGGTTTCTCTCTTGTATGTATTTTCTGGTGTTTGGTGAGTTTTGACTTTTTGCAGAATGCTTTTCCACATTCATTACATTCATAGACTTTGTCTCCTATGTGTGTTGTCTGAGTTACATTAAGGACTGACTTCTCCCAGAAAGGTTCTCCCAAGTTGTTATATTCAAATATTCTCTCTCCTCTGTCAGGGAAGTCTGATCTCGCATTGAAATTATCCACTCTTTCAATATACTCATAACCTTTCACCTCTAAATGAACTCTGTGTTCCAAGAGAGATGACTTCTCAAAAGGTTTAGCATATTCATGAAACTCGTAAAGATTTTCTGTTCTTTGTGCCACCTTATGGACCATGAGGGTTGAATTATTACAGAATGTTTTATCAGATTCATTATGTTCACAAGGACTCTGTTCTATGTGAGCTTGGTTATATGGGATGACAACTGCCTTCTCATGGAAAGCTTTCCCACATTCCTTGTATTCCTTATTGCTTTGAATAAAGGATTGCTCTATATTTTTAATTCTCTGATATGGGATGAAATCTTCATTATGAATGAGATATTTTCCATTTTGAATGAATTCACAAGGTTTCTCTCCCATTTGAGTTTGTTCATGGTTAATATGAAGGAACAATTTCGCGTATGTATTGAGGTCAACAGGCTTCTTACTTAAATAGTTTTTCTTATTAATAATTAATTCTGAAATACATTTCAAATTCATAACACACGAGTCACACCTACAGGGTATTTTTATGGAAGGAACTGTGTCTGTGTTGAAATTAAAAATGCTTCCTAATACATTACCTCTGTGCATAGTCAGTGTTTTGTTGTTGATAAATGGAGCTTGCCAGAAATGTCTGTCCTGGGCTTCTTGATTCTGTTCTAGTTGGTTATCAACTTTGCAGACTTCTAGAAATGAGAAAAACAAACCATAAGCCATGAATCATATCATAATTATGATGAAATCACACTTAAAACAAATGCCCTTTTACATTACTGACTTAGTTTTGTGAAATAAGAGTGATCCAAATAGTCATGTTGCCCCATCCTTTCGGATTAGAAATAACAAAATCTGACAGGCCGGAAAAGGGGGATAGAAACTTATAACACACACATCTACATCTGGCAATTTACAACTACATCCTTCAAGCTTGATATATACATTAGAAATATATATAAAGCATGGTGGAAAAAAGAAAACAGACTTAAAAAAAAAAAAAGGCTCTTCTAGGAAGGGGAAATGCAGAGAACTAGAGAGGCCATGAAACTTAGTAGGTAAGAGTACCCTACAGAAATAGAGGAATGATTTGACACTTTGAAGGATCAGACGTCACATAATTTCCCTCTCATACTTACATTAGTGCACCTAAATTCTCTCTACACTTTCCATGTTTCCAGTTTCATTCTCCTCCTTTTAAAATTACTTGTTTTATTATACGTTAATTCAGTATACTGTTAATACCATATCAAATTTCTGAAAGCACTGATTTCTTTGTGCTTGTGAACAGAGTCCTATAGTGTAGTTTCTAATTTTCCCTCTACTCACGTTACTCAGAAAAAATACAAATGTCTACCAGGAAAAGTAAAATCAAAAAGATGAGAAAGAAGACTGAAACCCGACCAAATCCATCAGTTGTTTTCAGCTGTGGTATATTCAAGCTTATTTGGTCAGATATCCTACCGCCAGATGCTAGTTTTCCCACACTGAAAACTTGCTCTGACATAATATTAATAAAATTTTTTTTCTTTTATACCCAGATTTCTACATTTCTTGGTTGTATTCATATTTATAACCATGGAAGACCTGACCTAAAACATTCAATAATATATTTATTTACCCTAAGAATTCTCCGCTATGCTTCACGTTACTTTCTTGCTCAGTACATACAACGTAACAATGATGGCCCTGTTTAAAAACCTATTCAAAGCCCATTGTCTCCAAGCACCATTAGAGCAAACACACTGCAGTTATAATTCGTAGCTTGTCCACAACACCATACATATTAGGTATTTAAGTGGTCACTTTACTAGTCCATAATAAATGTCTTCTTTCTAGAAATGCCAGACTACTAATTTGCCAAAAATCATTCAAGTTCAACCAAGACTTTTCACTCAGCTGCCTTATTCCCATTTTGGACTTGCTCAGAACTTCACTCTTTAGGAAAATGACACTGTCTCATAATAAGTGTTCATAAACATCTCCACCATTTTAAGCCCTGTTTACATTGAAATTTAAAATTAATCACATTCTATACATCTCATTCTATTAGAATGTTGGATAATACTCCCATGAAACTAAAATATACTCTGTTAACTGCTGAAATTTTAAATACTCCAGTATCTTTTTTTTCCCCCACTACAACCTATGGTGTCACAAGTATTTACATCTGATTTCCTCTGAATATATCTGAGTGGATATTAAAGTTGGTCCTTAACAAGTGGTGTGCTTTTTCAAAACAAAGCTCATGTTTTATATAAATCCGTAAGTTTGAACTTTTAGGTTTTATAACCTTACAGGTTTATAACCCAACATGTCCATTTAGAAGTTAATTCTTTGTATTTTTTGCATATAAAAGTTCTCTCACTCATCAAGAGGCACAGTTAATGAATTAAGTAATGATCCAATATCCATTATATGTTATATGACAAAATAAGATAAGCTCTCTTTGAAAGAAATCATAATCCACATAATACCTTCTTCAGTCAACATCCACGTACTATCAGGAATCAGATTCTATAGTAGATAATGTAAATCAAAGCAAGGAAGGAACATTTTACAAAAGCTGTGGAAAGCTGAGCTTAAACTTAAAAAATGTGCTTAAAAACAATGGTAATGACATTAACAACAGGAAAAGTAACCATTACCATAAGCCAAGCACCATCCCATGTACTTTTCATGTATTAATTCCCAAGAATCTCCAACTATGTTAGGAAGGAAATGTGGACTTGTATGGCAGGAAAGCATATCTGTGGGTGATCCTAGGAAGAAGGATTAAATTGCAGTTTAGCACCAGTTTTGTGCCACAGCGATGAGATGTAGCCATATTTAAGAGTCACTGGGGCACCTGGGTGGCTCCGCTGGTTAAGCGTCCGACTCTTGGGTTTCAGCTCAGGTTGCAATCTCAGGGTTGTGAGATTGAGCCCTGGTGTAGGGCTCCACACTCACCACGGAGTCTGCTTGAAATTCTCTCACTCTCTCTTCCTCTGCCCTACCCCTACTCATGTGTGCTCACTCTAATAAACAAACAAATAAAATCTTTTTAAAAAGGTAAAAAATGATTAAGGGTCGTTAAATGAGAAAAACATAAATTTGCTATAATACATACTGGGGAAAATACAACTCAAGATATTAACATGATAAATTAGATGCTTTGGGGGGCAAAGTCTAATTGCCTTTAGGATTTAAAACAATCAAAGAGTAAAACAGTATGCCCAAGAGTTTTGGGTGGTATCAGTGCAAAGTGAGAATATAAAAAGAATTTTTTAAAGTTTACAAAAATATAACAATAGTGATCTAACATTAGTAAGAAAGGAAGACAAAAATAAATGATACTATGTCAGTTACAAGAGAAGACTCATAGAAGGTAACAAATGAAGTGGGGAAAATTAATGACTTGTGAATGCTAACTGTGATATTACTTCTTGCCACACTGAAGGGATGAGGATATCCTGAATATTCTGTATACAGACTGGTATAACACTGATGTCCAGTGGGCAAAAGATGCTGAAAATATAGGTATGTGGTTATCAGAATAAATGAAAACCTATTACCTTAGCTATAGCAAGGTATTATTATGTTTTGAAGATCCAATTTGACAATTTGTACTTCACCAGGTAAATGAAGCCTGTTTCCATTTATGATGATTACTGAAGTATATCAAGTCGTCTCTCACATTTTACTTGCTAATTTATATTTGTCACAATTTTACTATGAATTCTATTGTACTTTTCTTACTTCTTTTTGAAATAATTTCATACCTTTCCCATTTCATCTTCTTTACAACTTTAGAAGTTATACACACCTGGTTCTCAGCTTTAGGTGGCTATCTATCACATCATACCATGAACATTTAACTTAAAATCTGGAGTAATTCAGTATCTTAAACCTCTTTTTCTGAATAACAGAAGCATCAAACTCAATTTGATCACCTCTCACCTCATTTATATGCAGTTATTGCTTTGTGTATCATGTTTTTTCCTACACATTAGGTATAATTGCTTTATGTACCTATTGTTCAGATTTACCTTTATGTTTTGTCATTTCTTATCACTTACCACTCCTTCTTTCATCTCAAACATTCTTTTGGGTTTCATTTTCTCTTTTCCTGTAGTATCTCCATTAGAATTTTATTTATTTTATTTTATTTTATTATTTTATATTTTATTTTCTTTATTTTATATTTTCTTTATTTTATATTTTCTTTATTTTATATTTTCTTTATTTTATTTTATTATTTTATTTTATTATTTTATTTTATATTTTATTTTATTTTATTTTATTTTAATTTATTTTATTTTATTTTATGATGCGCTCTGACACGAACTCTCCTGTTGACTAAACCTTGATTAGTGTCCTCTGAGCCCTATTCTCAACTAGGCCTTGACTAGGCCTTCCAGGTCCATCTGGGCTGAGCTCAGTTTTAGCAAGAATCCTTTTAGTCAATCTAGTGACAATCCCTTCATCCTTGATATCTGATCAAGTTCCTTATACCTTGCCCCTGATGTATTAGTGCCTGGTCTGCATTCAGGAAGAATCCCCCTACTGTTGATGTTTCTCTTAGTACTCTTCTAGCCAGTGGTCCCCCCACTCTGCCTGTTTTCGCAGTATTTGGAGTTGAACTCAGTTTTACTGATACTTCTTGCCTCCTATTCCAACAGCTACTGAATAAAATCTGTATCTATCACTGTTAGCTGGTGTCTGGCTTTATTTCTCATTGAAACAGCATGAGCTCAGTCGACTGCTGGAAGAGAACTAGGAGTAGAGAGATAAACCCTCTGTGATACAGGCTTGGATGGGCAGCCAAAGGCTGAAAATGGAGCACAGACATTGAGAAAATTCTCCTGACATAACAGGCCCAAGGGAACAGTATCAAATACAGCCACACATAAGTAACTGGAGTCCCAGGAAAAAATAAAGGATGAAATATATCAAACCATTTAGGAAACTGAGAAAACAACAAGAAAAATACCCAGGAAACCCCGAAAACCAAATCGAAGGTAAACCTAGAAACATCAGAGCTGAACAACTGAAAACCAAAGATGAAAAGAAAATCTTGAAGGCAACAAGAGAAAATAGAATATTAACTATGGAAAAACAAAGATTTACAAATCAGAGGAGAAAGTAAGTATGTAAGCCAGAAGACAATGAAGTGAATTAAGTATGGATGGAAAAGAGTATCGATACCGATTTCTGTAACTAGAGAAAACATCCTGCACAAATGAAGACCTGGAGGCAGAAAGAGCTGCTGCCTTGTGGGGTTTGAAGTAAAATATCACATAGGAAGGGAGGGAGGAACAGAAGCATATGGTTATAACACTGCACAGCCTCGTATAAAATAGTATGACGTCGTTTGAAATCAGACTGTGGCAAATTGAAGGTATTTTGTATTCCACAGGGCAACCACTTCAGTGGTTAAAATATTCCCATTAAAGAACAGCAGTTTTCACATTAGTTAAAAAAGACCCAACCATGTGTTAGCTACAGGAAATCCATTCTCAATGTAAATAGGTTAAAAGTAAAAAGATGGAAAAAGATATACCACGTAAACACTACAAGAAAGCTGGAGGTGCTATGTATGTTTTTTTCTTTTTTTTGCCTTCTGACTAACTATGAACTGTGGGTTCCCATGACTAGCCAGTGATAATCCACTAGAAAAGCTCACAAAGCTCAGAAAAACAATTTACTTATATATTACTAATTTATTATAAAGGATTCAATTCTGGAGCAGCCAAATGGAAAAGATATATAGGCAAGGTTTCGGGATGTGTGTGGTGCGTGGAACTCCCACACCCTCTCCGGAGCACACTACTCGAAGTTCCCCAAACTGTTGCTTAGAGGCTCTTACAGAGGCTTCATTACCTAGGCTTGATTGATTAAATCACTGGCCACTGGTGTGGCCACCCCCATGCTGAAGTGACCTAGTGGCCCCCAGCCACCCATTATCTCAGTATACAAAAGACACTTTGCACGCCAGAGACTCCAATGGTTTTAGTAGCTGTGTGCCAGGAATCACAGGCAAAGATAAAAAAAAAATTTTTTTTTGTTATATTATAGTCTCTCTCACTACTAAAAACTGCAATGGATCCCCCTTTTTTTTTTAATGAAATTCAAATTCTGCAGCATGGCCTACAACTTCAAGATCAAGTTTACAGTGATGTGTCCAACTTTGTTTCACGCTGTGGCTCACTGTGCCTGCCACGCTAGAAACACACTAGCCATCTTGCTATTGACTGAATGAGTCAGCTGTGCTCCTGCCCAGGGCATCCCTGCCTCTCTCAGGAATACCCTTCTCACGGATCTTTGCTGTCAAGATTTTTCACATAATTTAGGTCCTTTTCAAATATAATCTTGACGACACTACCCTTGCCCACCTGGCTGAAACAGTCCTCTTATCCCCAATACCCTCTATCACATCATCCCATTTTCTTGTCTTTAAAACCCTTAATAGCATTCAGCATGACCTGAAATTATAGGATTGATTTATCAGAATCCTCTCTTCCTCTGTGGTCCTTACCTCTACACCTCCCTCCTGAATCTAAGCTCCACAAAAGCAGAGTCCTTGGCTTTCTTATTCATTGATACATCCTGGGCTTTCAGCAGGGCATCAGTTAAATGTTAGTTAAAAGTATAAACTTCCTGAATGCCTATTTTAGTAAGGCACTGTGTATTTGTATGTTGCCTCATCTGATGCTCACAAGTATTGTGACAAAGATATTACCTAAATTTACAATGAGGAAACAGAGGCTCATAGAAACTAAGTGACTTGTCTAAGCTCATAAATGGCTTAGCTAGGATTTGTGGACGAGCTGTATTAATATCAGAGTAGGCTTCTGAACAAAAAGTTCTACCAGAAATAGAGACATCATCATAAAGGGGTCAATTCATCAAGAGGACATAAAGATCCTAATATTTATACACTTCATAATTTTTTAAATTGATAAAGGAAAAACCAATAGAACCAAAAGGAGAAATAAATACAAAATTACAGCTGGAGACTTCAACGCTGCCTCTCATTGTGTCCCTGACAAAGCTTTTGAGCATTAGATCCCAAACCCCCTTTTCCCATTAGCCCTGCGATTTTCAGCACACCACGTTATACGCAGCAGTGGAACACACATCATGTTACAACAGAATCCACTGTATCTGTACACCTTCTTCCCTCTCCATTTTTAGCCTCCTCTTCTCTACATAGATACACAGCCTTTCTGTGTTGCCCAGATTTGCAACTGGTACAATCTCTTCTGTCATCTAGCTTCCACATTTGCTTTAAAATTACTTCTTCGGGGGCACCAGGGTGGTGCAGTCGCTTGACTGTCTGACTCTTGGTTTCAGCTCTGGTCCTGATAGCAGGGTTGTGAGACAGAGCCCCTTGTCAGGCTCCATGCTCAGTGCGGAGCCTGTTTCTCTCTCCCTCTCCCCACCATGCTCACTCTCTCTCTTTCTCAAATCTTTAAAAAAATAAAATTGGTTGTTCAGTTAAATTCAGGGCCCACTACCAGCCTTTTTACCATGCTTCTTTATGCCATTCCTTCGTTACCTGATATCCACTCTCTAATAGAGGCTTCTAGGAACAAAGATCATAGAGTTCTCATCTATTCAGAAAAGATTTGCTGTATTTGTTAAAGAATATCTTCTTAACCAGGCATAATATTCTCAATGTGACACCTTGAGGATTTTGTAGAAACTGCTCTGCTCTTAGCTACAGATTTTACTAGGAAAAGTCTGAGGCTAGTTGGACTTTCTCTTGTATTGGCTGGTTGTCAAAATGACTATTTGTTTTTGAAATCTAGTCCCTTTATTAGAATATATCCTAATGTTGATGAAGATTGGCTCTTTTATGTAGATTCAATTATACATTTCTTCCCCCAGAAAAACTGCTCTTAAAATATTTTAAGTATTTGTTCTATTTCTTTCCTTTCTATTTTGGGGAATGAATTGTATGTATAGTATGAATGTGAACTCTCTTTTTAATGTAATCTTCAAAATTTAGTTCATTTTCTTCTTGCTTACATTTCTCATTTCTTTCTCAACAGAATTTTGACAGTACCCAATCTTCCTTGGGATTCCTCCAATTTACTTTCTTTACTGTGATTTTAATTTCTGTTGTAATTTTTTTCTGAGTTTGATACCCCACCATTCCCTTATTAATATCTTTCTTAAATTCTTGTATCACAGAGATAACTAATTCAATTAGTTCACCCTTCGGAAATTCATGATTTAATACTTGGTCACATAATTTATCTACTTTATGACTACTTTGGTCAGATGATAATTCATTCACCAACTAGCTTTCTTCCTGATCTTTTTTCACCCTTCTTTCTTGCAGTAGTTTTGTACGCATTCTGTGCTGGTTCCTTTTCTATTGCTTGGGCTCAAACGATGTGAGCTTTTTAAGGAACAGCAAAAGGTTTATTTGGGCGAGGGAACAGAATCATGTCTTAGGCTAGTGAGGTAATTCATTATGAGCAAGTGTTTTACACACGTACTGGTCTCAGTTTATAGATCAACCAAGATGTAAGATGTGCCTTCCTTGTCAGAGCAGCCTCAGCAATGGCTTGCTCTCCTGGTAATCACGGAGTCAGGTTCCTGGGGCTGGCACTGCTGCAGCTCCAAACTGAAGAAAGTGGAGTGTTGAGCTGACTTCATAGAAACCACAAGCCCAAGAGGCTGAACTGGGCCCAGGGAGGCTCTGACTTCCCCAGCATCTGCCCAGACAAACTGACGCAATCCAGAAAACAAAGGTAGTTAAAACTCTCTACAGAACAGTTTCATCTACTGAGAGAGAGGAACAAGACAAGAGCTAGTTTCATTTCCCTTCCCCCTTTCTAACCAGCTGTTCTGGCACACAATGGTTCACATCAACACTCAGAAAACACCCTGCTGGTCGGAGCAATCAGATGTGCTAATTACAGAGCTATAGTTACCGAGGTAATCACCCCCTTGAATCTTCCCCTCCTCCTAACCAGCCTTACTCCCCTGCTTCCCTCATTTTTGCAAAAGGTCTGCACATTCTGACCAACTGTCATCAGGTAAGTTTTTGCTGCAAATTCTGGGTCCTAGGAGTATCCACTAAGATGGCATATAAGATTATTTCTCCACATTTAAGTGTCTGTGAGGTTGTTTTCCCAAAGGTACCACCTTTCTTGCATCATCACAGAAACAGAGGACTACTGAAAAATATGGTTTGTGCTTCTACACTTTACTACATCTGCTTTGCAGAACCAAACTGTCTGCAAGGGAGCTCAGCTATCTCGCGTACGGCACTGTTGTTCATGTAAGTCTTATGTTTCCCGCCTCAGAGGATGTGCTCCGTTCATGAAAAGCGCACTGCCAGTCCCTGTGAGCATCAGAAATGCTTTTGTTTTCTACCCACCTGCTGATACATACGCTCCTTGACCCTTTCATCAACTTTGCTGCATTTACACTGGTACTGATTTGGGATTTCAGATATCCACTAGTGTCGTATAGTGAAAATTGTGTTGCTCATTTTCCTTAATGCTTCTGGATGATTTGCAGGCAGAGACAAAAAATGCTGACTTTATATACCTTCTTCAAGAAGTTCATTTTGTCTTTGAAAACTGTCTTAACTTGGCTACAGGACACCACGCTCTCTGTTTCCCCCTTATCCCCAAACTGCTGCTTCTCATTTTCATGACTTCTGAACGTTAGTTCAGACCTCTCAAATCTGTTCATTCTTACCTCTAGGGACAGGTGGTTACCTGATCCCTTAGCTTCAAATGCTAAATTTAAAAACTTTAAATCCTACCATAAGTTGATAATTTCCAAATAAATATCTCCAACCTGCGGTCCTCCCTAAACTACCTCTGCTCATACAGTAAAATGCTTATTCCCATATGAACCTGTATATTTTACAATCACCTGAAATTTGGTATATGCAATCTAAACCCCTACTAACCCCTCCAAAACTGTTTCTCTCCAGTATCCCCCATCTTGGGACCTGCTACCCATTCATCCAACTGCCCTGGATGAAATTCTTGGAGTTGTTCTTGACTGCTTGCTTTCTCTCACATTCCTTACCAACTCAAAGCAACTCTTAGAGGTCCCATCTTCAAAACATATCCAGAAGCCAATCACTTTTAATCTTCTTCACCACTTCCAACCAAGGGTAAGCGATCATCACCTTTTCATAGATTGAAAAACTGTCCTGATGGTCTCACTTTCATCCCTCTGCCCCTATAGTATTTTCTCTGCCCAGCAACCAGAAAGAAAATTTAAAAGATAAATAAGCATATGTCACTTATACTAGGTAAAATTATACCAATGGTACCTCACTTCACTCAGAATAAAATCAAAGTCTTTACCACAGCCCGATGGGCCTACGTAATTTGAGCTCCATGACCTCTACAACGCCAGCTCTTACCACTCTCTGCTCACTCCTCTCCCCCAATCCACAGTGATACTTGTGGGTCCTCCAAAATACCAAGTACATTCCTGCCGTCGTGGACTCACACTTAGTGTCACCTCTGCCATCAAGACTCCCCATGATATTCACCCTCATTTCATTCAAGGTGATATCATCAAAATGCCTTCCTGAACTTCCTCTTCTCAAGTATTACATTTCATTATTTTCAATCTATAACTTCCTTGCTATTTTATTGACATATTATACATAAAGTATGTGTATGTATGTACTGTTGTTTATTTCTTATCTTTCCCTATCAGAAATGTAAGGTCCATGAGGTCAGGAACAAATTTAGTTTGCTGATGTGTTCAGCACCTAAAACTTGAGTGAGGCACAGCAGGTACTCAGTATTTGTTAAATGTGAAAATGAACATATACGCAAACACTTGAGAATAAAAACAATTCATACCATGTCACCTGGTGTCCACCTGTTTAATACATACTAACTCACCTGGGTAGCTCTGACTTGGGGACTCTTCCTCTAGTATCCATGGCTGCTCTCCTTGTTCCAACTTCAAGATTACTTCTGGTTTAGGGATGCAACACCCTGTAATTGGGAAATGACATGGGAATTAGGCTACGCTCTCGGGCTTCAGGGCCCTTGAAAAAGACAGAAAATGAAGCTTCCAGGGCCAATTACAATGTTTCATTGAAGAAGAAAACATTCTTTATGGTGTTTCAACAATCCTGCTTAATACTTGAATCTCAAGCCTAAATATCATTAAACTCAAAGCATCTACAGGTGTCAAACCAAGAAAAGAAGTGCATACTAGCAGTCTACAAGGAAAACAATCCCTACCCAGTGAGACAAGGTGGCTATAGTTCTCCAGCATCACATCCCTGTACAGGGACCTCTGCGCAGGGTCCAGGTGCTGCCACTCCTCCTGGGTGAAGCCCACAGTCACATCCTCAAATGACAAGGATCCCTGAAACAGCACATTTGTGTTCAAATGTAAGTAATCACAATTGGAAGGCATGGAAAAGCCATCAGAAAATTGTTATGGAATTCACTATTCACAATTAGAAAATGTGTTCTGACACGTCTCCTTTTTTTACTTGGTTGGAGAAGGAGAAAGCATGATGGATATTCCTCACCACTGTGGTAAGTTACTGGTGTCCTGTTATGTGCCTAAATGCCATAAGGAACTCTTTGCGAATGTGAAAACCAATACAACTGTATCACTGTTCTCAAGGAGCATGTAATCTGACAAACAGACACAAACATTAAGCATCCAACTACCACACAGCACACCGTGCTACTACGGTAAAAAGATGTGCAAAGTAGAGGGAGGTTACAGAGGGAAGAAAAGTTCTCTTCCTGCTATTAGGGTGGGTTTCACTGGTAATAGGGTATCATTCATGAGCCTGGGGCAATGGCATAACCATGTACATATCTAAAACGTAGTTAAAGGAGTAAGTGACACAGAGGAAAGTACTGTTGGCCTATGTTCACATAATGAGCTAGAGTAGTCTTTGGGGAATATGTTACTGAGTAACTCTGGACATAACTCCTGTAGGACAGGGGTGTCCAAAACTTTTGGTTACTCTTCCATCTAGGAAACCTTTTTATATAAATAGTAACTTTGGAATGCCAATCAATACATTGCTTTATTATTATTTTTTCTAAGTCACTTTAATTTTTTTCAACTGAATAAATTTGGCATGTAACATTGTGTAACTCTGATACGCTTACATATTATAATGATTGCCAATGTAGCTATATTTATCACATTACATAACTGTAGTACAATATTACTATCTATATTCATTTTACTGTGTATTAGATTTCTTCATTCTTCTTTTTATGGATTAAAATAAACCCAGGGAGACCCCCCAATATTTTCTTCCCATAACTGAACAGACTGTCTTGTACAGTTCCTAGGTTATACGCCACCCACTAAGAGATGACCACTGTGGAAAATATTGCAAGCAGAAACAGAGACATGTCATTCCCAGGTTATCAAAACAAACAGCTAATCAATACTCATGCCACAAACTAAAAACTGGGTAATAGGAAAAAGAATAAACTATTATCCAGAAATGTATAAAGTATTATTGTGAAAAAACAAAGAATACCTAAATAAATGAAGGAATACAATACATTCATGGTTTGGACAATTCAGTATTATAAAAAATCTAATTTCTCCACAAATTGGCCTATGAATTCAAGACAATCAGAATTAAAATCTTAGCAGATATTTTTGTGGAAACTGGTAAGTTGATTCTCAAAATTAGATAGAAACTCAGATGGTCAAGAATAATGAAACCCATCTTGGAGAACAAAATGGATAACTTCCTACTAATTGTGGTATAAAGAATCTAAAAGATGACCTCCAGTGGATCCAACACCCTAATATAAACTCCTCGTAAGTGGAAGACACTTATGTCCCTGTGATTATGTTACATTCTATGGCAAAACAGATTTTGCAAGTATAATTAAGATCCCTTAATCAGTTGATTTTGGTCTATAAGGGAGATTGACGTGGGTGGGCCTGACCTAATCATGTGAGTCTTTCAAAGAAGATAAAAATATCAGAGACACTCTTCTATTGACCTCAAAGAAGCAGCAAGCTACCGTGAGTTCTACAGCTGTGCAGAAATAAATTCTGCCACATATGTACAGAAGGGAACCCAACCAAACCTCAGATAAGGAGTCCCAGACGACACCCTGACTGCAGCGTTATGCCTAAGAGAACCTAGTTAACCTATTTCTAGACACCTGATCCACAAAAACTGTGAGATAATAAATGTGTGTTGTTCTTACCTGTAAAATCTGAGGTAACTTATTATGAAGTAGAAAACTGATGTACTAGTGGATATAGATTTATTCTGAAGTTAGAGTAATTTAAGAGTGTGCTATCAGTAAAAGAATAAACTGAAAGATCAATGGAACTAAATTTATAGTCTAGAAACTGACCCACAAACATGGACGCCTGGTTTATAAAAAAAGTGTTTACAGTAGTGCAGTGAGAAAAGGACACGAAAAAAACAAATTTGATTTCAAACTCACGTAATATGTGAAAATCAATTCTAGATGGATTATAGGTTAAAATGTGATCAGTAAAACTTCCAGAAGATAACACAAAAAACTGTCTTTACAATCTGTGAAGAAAATTTTAAGCAAGACACCAAAAGCACTAATCATAAAGGAAAAGACTGAAATAAACTGGATGACATTAAAATTAAGAACTTCAATTAATCAAAAGGAAACCATTAGTTTAAAAAAAGCAAATCAGAAAGCAGAAAAAGTTGGCAACATATTGAAATGATAAAGGGATTATATCCAGAACATAGAAAAAAACTTCTAAAATCAACATGAACACCACAATCTAATGGAAAAGTGGAAAAAGGACCTAACAATGACTTCACAAGAGAAAAGATCTATGGCCAATAAACACAGTAAAAGGTGCTCAACTTAAACAGTCAACCACTGGATGAAAGGTCATTGGGAATGAAAATGTTCACACAGTCTCCAAGTTTCACCCAACAGATTATTAGTTTACAAAAGGAGAAAAGAAAGTCTACTTCTCAAGTGGAGATATTTGGTGGTATTATCAATAATGGTACAGTCAGACCATTCAAGCAGTACACAATAAATGAGCCTAATAAAAATAGATATTCTGAATCTAAACATGAGGAAAAACAGATCACTCAACACAGACATGGGGGCATTCTACAGTCATGCTTCTCAACACGGCTGCACACTGCCAGGTGTCACCCCCAGAGTCTCTGACTTAACTGGTATGGAGTGTAGTCTCAGTACAGGAATATTCAAAGAGTTCCAGATGATTCTAAAGCGTAGTTAAGTTCAAGAACAACTACTCAACAAGACATGTGTCCAGGGCTTAAAAAAAAAAAAGTCCATAATATGAAAAAATACAAGGGCACGATCTTTGATTGGATGCTAAAACCAACAAAGTTTAAAGGACACTTTAGGTACAAACAGGGGTATATCACAGATAAAGAAAATATGTGGGGAAAATGCTTGTACTTTTTAACTTTGTAAAATGTAAAAGTTGAAGTAAAAATACTTAGGCATGAAGTTGTAATAAGAAAATGAACAAAACTGGAGCTCCTGGGTGGCTCAGTTGGCTGGGCATCTGCCTTTGTCTTGGGTCATGATCTCAGAGTCCTGGGATCGAGCCCCACATTGGGCTCTCCGCTCAGCGGGGAGTCTGTTCCCACTTCTGGGAACCAACCACAAGAAAGAGGCCAAAGAAAGAGGAGGTGTAGGGACAAGGCTATATCACTATTTATATTTACAAAAGACTAAAAACAACCCAAATATTGATTAGCAAGGAACTGGCTGAATGTGTTATGGTATACTCACACCATGGAGTGATAGGAACTGGAAAAAGAACTGAGGAATATCTCTAATGTAGGGCTACAGAGTGAACTCCATAATATATTATTAAGTGACAAAACAAAGTTTAAGTGAGAAAATCAAGTAAAATGTGGGACACACAAAGATCTATGTATGGGCCTGCTTATATTAAAAATAATAAAATGAGAATCACTATACTGCACATCTTAAATATAAAATTGTATGATAATTAATTGGAATTAAAATAAAAACTTAGGGGCGCCTGGGTGGCTCAGTCGTTAAGCGTCTGCCTTCGGCCCAGGGCGTGAGACCAGGATCCTGGGATCGAGCCCCACATCCGGCTCCCTGCTCTGCTGGGAGCCTGCTTCTTCCTCTCCCACGCCCCCTGCTTGTGTTCCCTCTCTCGCTGGCTGTGTCTTTCTCTGTCAAATAAATACAATCTTTAAAAAATATAAAAAAATAAATACTTAAAAAAAATGGCCACCCACACTGGGTAAGGGAAGGAATAGGATAGAGGGGGCAGAGACAGAGGCCAGACTGATCTCTAAATATGCTTTGCTTTATATTCATAGTCCACCTTCAGAAAAATATAAAAATATTTTTTATATTTATATGAAAATAATTATCAAAATTAAAACAAAACCCTAAAAACAAGGAGCACATGAAACAAATGAATCAAATTGCGTCTGAATTTGATGGTACACCTCAGAGAGGAAATATCTGCTAAATTCAAGACACAGGAATGTGACTATGTATCACAATGGGAATAACCCGAAGGATAAAAGAACTGCAAAAAACAACACAACGATGAAAAAACAAAACAAAAAGAAAAAGCCTGAATAAAAACAAAAACCATGAAAAACAGATTCACAAATCTGACTACATCAAAATGTAAAACTTTGCTATGACCAATGATATATATAAGTGGAAAGAGAAGACAAACCCTGGAGAACATATTTACTGATGAATAAAACAAAGACTACTATACAAAACTCATAAAGGATATTTATAAATTAGTAAGAAATACACAACAAAATTTACAGAAAAATATGTAAAAATATACAAAATATATAAATCAACAAAAGGCCCAATCTTATCCATAATCAGAGAAATACAAATCAGAACAATGAGGTTTTCATCGTCCATGAGACTGGCCATAATTTTGAAATAACAGTATCAACTGTCAACAAGGAGGCAAAGAAAGCTGTTCTATCATGCAACAGCTGGTGTGAGTTGTATGGTCACTCAGACCAACTTGGCAGTACCAAGTGACATTGGAAGTCCTTAGTCTTTAGGACCCAACAATATTAATTGTGTGTACACTACGGAATGCTTGAAATGCTTGCTCTTATATAGGCAGAGAAAATATAAAACGGTCACTGAAGAATTATACATAATAATGTTAAGCAAAATGACATAAGAAGAAATGGACAACTAAAATGTATGCTATCATAACAATATTAAAAGGAATCAAATATTAACCAATTTGCATAAATCCTAAATGCAACATTAAATTTTAAACACGGGGTGCCTTGGTGCCTTGGTCAGTTAAGTGTCTGGCTCTTGATTTTGGCTCAGGTCATGATTTCAGCTCAGGTCATGATTTTGGGGTCATGAGATCAAGCCCCATGTCAGGCTCTGTGCTCAGCATGGAGTCTGCTTGAGATTCTCTCTCCCTGTACCTGTCCCTCCCACTTGTGTGCACTCTCTCTCTAAAGCAAATGAATAAATCTTTAAAAAAAAAATAGCCAAAACAATCTTGACAAATTTGTCAAGAATTTGTTCAGGAGAACAAATTGGAGAACTCACATGTCGACTTCAAACTCGCTACAAAGGTAAAGTATCGAAACAGGATGGAACTGGCATGATAATATACATATAGAGCAAATGAACAGAATTGAGAGTCCAGAAATAAACCCATACATCTATAGTCAACTGATCCTCAACAAGGGTGCCAAGATCATTCAATGAGAGAAAAAAACTGTCTCTTCAGCAAATGGTACTAG
The DNA here is from genome assembly GCF_017311325.1 of Ursus maritimus. Lineage (NCBI taxonomy): Eukaryota > Metazoa > Chordata > Mammalia > Carnivora > Ursidae > Ursus > Ursus maritimus. The sequence goes on along the minus strand of NW_024426885.1, from coordinate 80,503,694 downwards.
AACTAGATATCCACATGCAAATGAATAAAAATGGACCCCTTCCTCATATCATATATACAAATTAACTGAAAATAGATCAAAGACCTAAACGTAAGAGCTAGAAACTACAACATCTTAGAAGAAAACAGGTATGAATCTTCATGATCTTAAATTGACAGTGGATTCTCAGATACGACATCAAAGGCAAATGCAACAAGGGAAAGGAGATAAACCAGACTTTACCAAATTAAAACCTTTTATGAATCAAAGGATATACTTTCAAGAAAATGAAAAGACACAACTCACAGAATGGGAACAAATATTTGGAAATCATATGTCTGATAAAAGTCTAGTATCCAAAATACTTTTACAAGAAATCCAATTTAAAAATAGGCCAAGGATTTGAATGGGCATGTCTGCAAAGCAGATATACAAATATCCAACAAGCACATGAAGAGGTACTCATTAGTCATTAGGGAAAAGCAAATCAAAACCACAGTGAGATACTACTTCAGGCCCACTAGGATGGCTGTCATAAAAAGACAAGCATTGTCAACAATGAGAAGCAAACTCTCATACACTGTTGGTGGAAATATAAAATTGTGCAGGCATTGCGAAAAACAGTTTGGCCATTCCTCAGTAAGTTAAAACTACAACTAGTGTATGACCCAGCATTTTCACTTCTCAGTAAATACACAGAAGAACCAAAGACATGTATTCAAGCAAAATTTGCACATGAATGTCCAGAGCAGCACTATTCAGAATAGTGGTAAGGCAGCAACAAGCCAAATGTTCATTAACTAATAAGTGGATAAACAGAATGTGGTCTTTTTATACAGTGGAATATACTTCAGCAATAAAAAGGAATGAAGTCTTGGTAAAAAGGTACAGACATTCAGCTACAAAATGAAGGTCTGAGGATCTAATGTATAACATGGTGACTACAGTTGATATCACTGTGTGATACAATTAAAATTTGCTGAGAGCAGAACTTAAATGTTCTCACCAAAAAATAACAACAAACAACAAAGAAATATGTGAGGTGATGGATGTGTTAGATTAGACAGGAGGAATCCTCTCACAATGTATACAAATCTCAAAGTCATCACGATGTTCACTACATAGCTCAGTTTTGTCAAATACACCTTAATAAAGCCGGAAAAGAAAAAGAACAAAGTCTGTAACATGCTCCAATACAGAGGAACTTTAAAAACATTATACTGGGGCGCCTGGGTGGCACAGCGGTTAAGCGTCTGCCTTCGGCTCAGGGTGTGATCCTGGCGTTACAGGATCGAGCCCCACATCAGGCTTCTCCGCTATGAGCCTGCTTCTTCCTCTCCCACTCCCCCTGCTTGTGTTCCCTCTCTCGCTGGCTGTCTCTATCTCTGTCGAATAAATAAATAAAATCTTAAAAAAAATAAAATAAAAAAATAAAAACATTATACTAAGTGAAGGAAGACACACAAAAATACATATATGCACGATTATATTCATAGAAAAGATCCAGAAGAGGCAAGTCCACACTGACAGAAAGTAGATTAGTAGTTGCCAGGGTCTGTGAATTTTGGAGTTATTTTAAGGACATGCAGTCATTTTATTCTATAGAAGTTCTAGGTTTTATCAAAGGAAAACAAAACAAACCAAGACCATGGGAAAGCTGTCTACATGGGCTCCAGTAACACATTCTCCTAAAAAACATCATTAACTGGGTTCTGCTTGGTACTCTGTCTTTTGCTTCCACTGAAGCATAATTACAGGCATTTAGTTCATGGTTTGCCACCAGAGGTTGTTCATCATTTATATAAACAGACACGAAGGTTTTTTATTCAGCTTTCAATGCCAAAGTCTTTAAGTCCAAAAGGAATCTGGATGCTCTATATGTGTGTTTTATTTTGGGGGATGGGGGGGTGGTGGGCAAGTCATGGCTAAAAGGTCAGAAATATCTGCAAGTTGGGGCGCCTGGGTGGCACAGCGGTTAAGCGTCTGCCTTCGGCTCAGGGCGTGATCCCGGCGTTATGGGATCAAGCCCCACATCAGGCTCCTCTGCTATGAGCCTGCTTCTTCCTCTCCCACTCCCCCTGCTTGTGTTCCCTCTCTTGCTGGCTGTCTCTATCTCTGTCGAATAAATAAATAAAATCTTTAAAAAAAAAAAAAAGAAATATCTGCAAGTTAAGTTTGATAACCATCTAACTTCCTATGATCTGTGTGTGTGTGTGTGTGTGTGTGTGTGTGTGTATCCCTTGCCAACGTTGCCCTATTGATCTGCTAATCCAATGCTTCTCGTCTACAGACCTCAACATCACCTGCAGCCTTGCTCAAAACGAAAAGTCTCAGGCCCTAGTTTATGGTTAAACAAACTTCCCAGTTTCAATATGATGCACACCAAAGTCTGAGAACCACTGTGTCATGCTGTTTCCCTTAGGTTCATTTTATCTATTTCTACTTTTCCATTTTAAATATAGGAGTCATTAGCCTACTAAGATCCATTATAAAACAAAGCAGAAAATGACCTCAACACCAACTCACATAGGACTTCTTCATATTTTGCTGGTCTCTCTTGGAAAAATGTAGAAATCTCTGAAGGCAGAGCTGGGATAGAAAAAGAGGAATGAAGTCATTAGAGGTACAGACTGCCTTGCAGTTCCTGGACTTGCCTTCTTAAAAAGCTGCAAACATCACCACGGTGAAATGCCTCTCTGTGGGAGAATATCCTTTTCACCTTGCAGAAGGGGCCGGAAAGGACATACGATAAAGCACCCACACATCTGTGTGCAACTGTGATTTGGCCATGCAGACCTTGGGTGTGCAATTTTTCACTGGGTGAATGGAACTGTTATCTAGGACATTTTTAAACTGTGTCTGTACCCCTTTGTTCTGTTTCAAAGACATTTTAAAAATGAGAAAATTGGTTAATAAGCCAATTACAATACACTAAATGAAGGAACACTAGACCTTCAGCAAAGGTCGTACAACAAAAGTTGTTACATGTATATTTCCTTGCCTACTCCTCAAGTTAGAGAACACAACCAAAGCTATGGAAAAAAGGATGGAAGCACTTTCAGGTAAAGGTACTTTTTAATTGTTTTTCTAAAGCACGTGCAATTTCTCAAATGGCTGTGTTTCAAGGAATGTGTTTTACCAGTGATGATGTGGGCAGCACCGACTGGGGTGGGGGAACTCAACATCTCCTCTGGGCTCTGGCCCAACACAAACCCAGGAAAACTCACTTAGACTCTCAGCACCAATTTCTCCTCAACTTGCAAGAAGAAAAACAAACTCTTCCTGTACTGCTGTCCTATAGAGAACTCATCAGCACATCTTTAAATGCCAGATTCATTGTGTGAGAATAGCTCAGAATCTGGGAGGAGTGAAAGAAAAATGGAGTGGGGGTTGAACTGGGATTGGTGAGACAAAATTGACTCACATCTAGTTTTAAGGCCCTTTCCCACATATCCCTGGAACGCCTCCAGTGAAGTTCTAGTTCCTGTGTCACCTGATGGTCCTTCACTCCTTTTAGCCCAGCTGCCCTGGTCCAGGCTTCCCTCCATCAGGCAGCCTGAGAAAGCTTCTGAATGTGGTAACATTCTCAAATCTCACTCATTCTGAACAGGCTGTGAAAACCTAGGATCTGCTCCTCTCTGGGAACTACACTGACTGTGCTCAAAACTCATTCAAGAGGTGCCGGGGGGTTCGGTCAGTTAAGCGACTGACTCAGCTCAGCTCAGGTCATGAGCTCAAGTCCCACACTGAACCTACTTTAAAACAACAACAAAATCTCAAACAGTGGGATGGTTCTCTCCACCAAACATTATGCACTTAGAGATTCCTCCTTCTTACTTTACAAGAGGTGCTCTGTTCTAAAGTATTAGAGAAATGCACCTGAGGGGTAAATTCATTTTAACTGCAACTGTCACCCAGGCTCATAGTTCAAATGTATTTGTTATTTCTTCAATAAACTCAAATCAAAGCTGCTGAGAACTGTTACAAAACTAACTCAGTTGAGAGAGACTATGCTGTCTCTATCAAAGGCTCTGAAGACATCTAGAAATCCCCGAAACAGAACTACTACATGTAAGATTCATCGTTCAAATCATTTCTTCAAAGATTATTTCTGCTAAGTGCTGTGTAGGATGCAATGCTGGCTTTTATAACCAAGACAGTAAGCTGCAAAGATCATGACATTTGGAGAAATAACTAAAATTGTCTTCTAGTGGGGCGCCTGGCTGGCTCAGTCGGTTAAACAGCTGCCTTCGGCTCAGGTCATGATCTCAAGGTCCTGGGATCAAGCCCTGCTCAGTTGAGCCCCTCATTGGGCTCCCTGCTCAGCGGGGAGCCTGCTTCTCCCTCTCCCTCTCCCCGCCCCGCTCATTCTCTTTCCCTCTCTCAAATAAATAAATAAAATCTTTAAAAAAATAACATTTAAAAAAATAAGATTTTCTTCTACTTTATCTGCAAATGTTGTGCCCACAGGGTATATAACGTTCTTCTCCGTCTCAGTTTTCTAATTTCTTACAGCAGGGAGAGCTATACCGCCCTAAGTGAGAGATTGTAAACATAAAGTATCGAGTGATAAGAATAAGCCTATTAACAACAGCAGGCTAATATTTACTGCTAGGCACTGAGCTACAGTATTTAATCCTCTGAACAACCCCACGAGGCAGGTGTTATTACTATCTTCAGTTTTACAGACATAAAATCTCACCTAGGTTATCCTTCCCAGATGGCACTTTTTTTATATCCTGTTCAGCCCTGCACGAATCAAAGCACCCGCTGAACTCCGGACCTTCCACGACCGAGTGCAGCCATCGCGCATGCGCAACGCGCTCTCCTCCCGCAGCCGCACAAACCACGCCCGGGCATCCACGGGAGTCTGCATCCTCCCCGGGGTACCCAGTCCCCGCCTCCCTACCTCCCTCTAATAGAGACTCTCCCGTCCCGTGGTCCTCCACCCGGCCAACGCCTCTTCGTACCCAGTCTCTCGGATAGAACAGCCGAGGGTCCCGCCGGGGTCCGCGGGCCTCTTCCCTACTGCCGGGCACCGTCGCCCCCACCCGCTTCCTGGAGCCACGCAGGGACCCTCTTGGATCTCCTCAACCCTCTGGCCTCGCCCACCTTCCCACTCGGGCCGCACGAGTTCCCAGAGCAGCATGTAGCCCTCCAGAACCCTGGAGGTTCCGGACCGTCTCCCACAGCACGCCGGAACATCTAGAGGAGCCTGCGAGGTACTGCACATGCGCAGAAGGAGCCGCAGAAGACCGGCTCCCATGACCACGTCCGGCGGGTTCACAAACTTCCGGACTTCAGTTCCCATAAGCCTGCTCGCCCAGGACTTGGGAGAATTTCAGAAACGTTGTTTCTTTAGCAATTCAGAGATTCTGGCATGGGGTTGTCGCTTCTGTATGCAGCTCTGAATTTTTTCAGTACCTCAAAGAAATCGTTTCACAACCAGTGTGCCTTTTGAACGCCAAGCGACCACAGGAGGCAAAAATGTAAATCAATGTGCGTTATGAATAGAAGTAGAAAGGGTACCCTAAATACTAGAAAGCTAAACGAATTAGATACTAGGAAATGCTAGCAATAAAATAGTAATACAGGTTCAAAATAAACAATGGATAAAATAATAGCATTTCAGCAGTGAAGAAGGTAAGCAACTGGGACCTTCAAATATAAAAATAAATCCAGACTTCGGTAAGGAGAAACATTTCAAAAAGATTGTTGCAATAGGAACAATGCTCTGACTTCAGGATCTGAAAGCATCTCAAAATCAAATACAAAAAGGCTTCTTTGGGTCGCCTGGCTGGCTCAGTTGGGGGTGTGTGTGACTCTTGATCTCAGGGTTGTGAGTTCGAGCCCCATGTTTGGTGTAGAGATTACTTAAATAAGTAAATACACTTTAGAAAAAGACTTTCAGAGGGTGGACTAATATGGGTCAGCAGGAACTTTTGAGAAGAAACTGGGCAAGTGAGTGGGGGAGGTAGTCTGACGTGAAATGTTCCCACTGTGGTCAGCAACCTTGGGATGAGCTGTTCAGGGCGCTTGCTCAGACCTGGGAACAAAACAAAATTCAGGAGCTTGTGAAAGGAAGCAAAGCCTGACCAAAATTTAGTCAAGCTAAGTCAGTGTGCACTTGACCTCTAAAAAATTCTAAAAGGCGTCCTTTAGCATGAAAAGGAAGAGCACTAGGCATTCGATAGTAACTTGAAACCATATTAAGAAATAATACTAATAAAGATAACTATGTAGGTAAATATAAAAAACCAGTATCACTGTATTTTTTTTAGTAACTCTTCTGTTTCTCATGTAAGGTAAAAGATAAATGCACCAATGATAAATATAAAACAATGTTCTTACCAAGAAACACATAAATTACCAAAACTCAAGAAGAAATAGAAAAGCTCAACAGATCCATAACAAATAGAGATTGAATCAGAAATGAAAAACCCCTCAACAAAGAAGAGCTTAGGATCAGATGGCTTTACTAGAGAATTCAACCAAATATTTAAAAGAATAATTAACATCAATCCTTTCTCAACTCTCCCATAAGACTATGGAGAACACTTATTCTATGATGCAAGCATTCTCCGTATTCAAAACAAAACAACAAAGACATCACAAAGGAAAACTACAGATGAAAATTATCAGTATAGTTATAAAAATCCTCAACAAAATACTAGCAAGCAAACACACACAAACACACACACTCTACTAGCCCTGGTATATAAGTTAGATTGTTTAAAGATACAAAATCAATACTGAAAAATTGCTTGTGTTTCTATGCTGCAGCAATAAATAATCTGAAAAGGAAATTAGGAAATTCCATTTCCAAAAGCATACAAAAGAATACCTAGGAATAATCTTAAGAAGGAAATAAAGAAATTGTACACTGAAATCTGTAAAACATTACGGAAAGAATTGAAGTAGACTGAAATAAATGGAAAGACATTCCATGTTCATGCTATGGAAGACATAATGTTAAGATGGAAATATTACTCAAAGCAATCTATAGATTCAATGCACTACCCATCAAAATTCCAACAGCCATTTTGCAGAAATGAAAAAAACCAATCCTCAAATTCATAAGGAAATATGAAGCATCTCAAATAGCCAAAGCAATGCTGAAAATGAACAAAGTTGAATAAGTCACACCTCATGATTTCTAAACCTACTACACAGCTACAGAAAAGAAAAAAAACTGTGGTGCTGCTTTAAGAATAGACATATAGAATAATGAATAGAATGGAAGGTCTAGAAATGACCACATACATCCATGGCCAATTCATTTTTGACAGTACGTATTGGCATATAAAGACAGAGATCAATAGAACAGAATAGAAAACAACACAAATGCAGTCAACTGATTTTTGACAAAAGAGCAAAGTCAATTTAATGGAGAAAAGATAGTTTTTCAACAAATAATGCTGGAACAATAGGACAAACATATACAAAAGAAATGAATCTAGACATAAAACTTACACTTTTCACACAAATTAACTCAAAGTGGACCATAGACCTCATAAACTTCTAGAAGAAAACAGGTGAAAATCTAAGAGATTTTGGTGATATATTTTTATATACAACACGAAAGTATCATCCATGAAACAAAAAAAATGGGCAAGTTGGACTTTATTAACATCAAAAACATCTACTGTGTGCAAGACAGTGCTAAGCAAATGAAAAGACAACAGATTAGGAGAAAATATTTGCTAAACACATATCTGATAAAGAATTTGCCAAAAAAAAAAATGTGCATCTAAATCATTCGAAGTGTTCCTAAAACACAATAAAAAAAGAGCAATCCAATTATTGTATATTAAAGTATATTGTAAGAAATAATGAAATGTAAATATTTAAAATATCACATAATATATTGTTAAATATATATATATATATATATATATATATATACATATATATTAAAAGTGCCCAAAACCAGAATACTTACGTAAACTTAACAAACATGTATAGGATCTATATGCCGAAATCTATAAGCACAGATGAAAGAAATTAAGGAAGATCCAAATAAATGATGTTCCTGGCTTCTAACACCAATATTATGTGTTAATCCTTCCCTTCAGAACTTACTCTAAACCAGTAATATTAAAGACAGTGTGGTATTGGTGAAAAGATGGACACAGAGATCAGTGGAACAGAATACAGGAACAAAAATACAGCCACACAAATATGGTTGTTGACACAGGTACAACGCCAAGTCAGGGAGAAAGGATAGTCTTTTCAACAAATGGTGCTGGATCAGTTAAACATTCAAATGCAAAAAAATGAAAACAAACAAAAAGAACACCAACCTATACTTCACACCTCCTGCAAAAATTAACTCAGAGTGGATTTTAGACTTCGGTAAACTTAAAATTCTAAAACTTCACAATGAACAGATGGGAGAAAATTTCTGTGATCTTGGCTTAGGCAAAGAGTATTTTTAAGTTTTACACCAAAATCACAGTCCATAAAAGGAAAAACTGATAAACTGCACTTTAACGAAAACTGAAATCTCTTGCTCTGTGTAAGATACTGTTAAACTGAAAAGACAAGCCACGCACTGGTAAAAAAAAAAAAAAATGTGCCAATCACATTTCTGACAAAGCATTTGTATCAGAATATATAAAGAGTTCTTAAAAACACAAATAAAATAAACAATCCAACTTTAAAAAAGACAAAAGATGTGACATGTTACTAAAGAAGATTCACGGCTAGCACGTAAGCATGTGAAAAACATGTACAACATTTGTTTATAAGGAAATGCAAATTTAAACTGCCATAAGGCCTTTCCAACCCTATTAGAATAGAAAAACAAACAGACAAACACTAAAAATACAAATTACCACTGTGGATTTTGAGAAACAAGAACTCTTATTCATTGGAGCACCTGCATGGCTCAGTTGGTTAAGCGTCTGCCTTTGGCTCAGGTCATGATCCCAGGACTGGGATCTAGCCTCGAGTCAGGCTCCCTGGTCAGCGGGGTGTCCGCTTCTCCCTCTCCTTCTACTTCACCCTCTTCCTCCCCCCAACTCGTGCTCACATGTGCTCTCTCTCTCTCTCAAATAAATAAAATCTTAAAAAAAAACCACCTCTTATTCATTGCTGATGGGAATGCAAAATAATACGAACATTTTGGAAAACAGTTTTACAATTTCTTATAAATTTAAACATGTACTTACCATACAATCTAGTGATCTTATTCCTGTGTATTTACCCAAGTGAACGGAAAACTAAGTCAACACAAAAGCCTCAACACAAATGTTTATAGTATCTATTCATAATCACCGAAACAGCTAAAAGCTCAGATATCCTTCAATAGGTGAATAAACTGTGAAACATCTATAAATGGAATACTATTCAGTAATAAAAAAAAGGAATGAATTAATGCCTCACACTACCATATGAAAAAATCTTAAGTGACTTTTGCTTAAGTGAAAGAAGCCAAACCTCAAAACTGTATTTTATATCATTCAATCTATTTTGACATTCTCAAAAAGGCTAAATCATAGGACAGAGAACAAATCAGTGGATGTCAGGGGCTAGGGGAGAAAGCAGGGGTTGAGTAAGAACTGGTCACCCAAGGGAAATTTTTATGGTAATAGGATTGTTGCACATGGTACCATGATGATGCATTCATCGAGACTCAGAGCTGTACACCACCAAGAGAGAACGTAACTATTCAAATAAAGAAAAAAAAATCAAACGGGTACAGATGTAATGCAGACCGTGACAAGTGATTTTTTTTTTTTTTTACAAATATAGGTATCACGGAATCTGAAGTTAGAAAATGGGGGAAAAGGAGATGACCTAAATAATTCTGTAAAAACAACATTTTGACTGGAGACGTGAAGGCTGAAAACAGAAAGAACTCACTCTAGTTGGTAAATTCTCACAGGGGTTAGCAATTCTGAAACTACTTTACACATACACAAGGGCAAAAAGAATACATATATTGTAGATAATGTAGTGTCTGCCTATGAAGTTAAAAATAAGCAAGGGGTGAGTAGGAAGGCTAAAATGAACCCTGGGTTAGACTAAAAAGTATCAGTGCTAGCTCATTAATTTTCATATATGTAGTCATGTCATAGAGACTATATCATACAGATATAGAAATATGGATACTGTGAGGCAGATGACGAGCCTGGATTGGTACACATACATTTATTTCTTAGATGTGTTCACAGACAGGGTCTAGAAACAGTTTCACCCAGTACCAATCAGCACACCTAGAGTTCAGATCTTGATTTCTCCAATAAAAGGAACGAGCTCCTTGGAAAAATGCCTGATTCTGGGGCGGGGGCACAGAAAATACAAAAAAAAAATCAAAAAAATAAGGAAGTGCTTTAGAAACAATGACAAAGATTTGTTAAAAGTACCCAAAAGCTGCGGTGCTTGGGTGGCGCAGTCGTTAAGCGTCTGCCTTCGGCTCAGGGCATGATCCTGGCGTTATGGGATTGAGCCCCACATGAGGCTCCTCCACTATGAGCCTGCTTCTTCCTCTCCCACTCCCCCTGCTTGTGTTCCCTCTCTCGCTGGCTGTCTCTATCTCTGTCAAATAAATAAATAAAATCTTAAAAAAAAAAAAAAAAAAAAAAAAGGACCCAAAAGCTAACCTGTGATAGCTCCCAGTGCCCAAACTGGAACAATTTAAGCAATATAATAACATAATAGCATGGGATGAAATGAAAAGAGTGGGGAGAGGCGCTGATCTGAGAAAAGGAGCAATAACACAAATGAATCTTAAACGAGTTTTGTGACGTGAAAAAAGCCAAATTCAGGAGATACATATTATATAATTTGGTTGACATTCTGAAAAGGGTAAAATTGTAAAACATAAAATAGATCAAAGTGTTGGGTGAGAAATGTGGGATTGAGTAACAACGGTGGAGAAGAAAATAGATTATCCATGAGCCCGTACTGACATAAGTAAATGATGGAATAAATAAATGGGGAAAATGAAAATCTTTCCTTTACAGAAGAATCCCAATAAATACAGAAGAAATAGAATAGAAAAATCACCACTTAGAACACCACAGTAAAAGTGGTTGCAGGCAAGATCCAGAAATGAAAGCTAAAATGAGTGGCCAAAACTCTAAATAGAAACAGTACATTTGGGTAGCGTCAGAGGGCCTCTCTTCAAATTTACTAATATACGTGGTGGTTTTAAAATATGACCACAAATTTGAAATGGAGCTAATTTCCTGTCCCTGAGTGTGCACTGGACTTAACAACCCACTCAAGTGTTGACTGGAAATGGAAAAATCCTAACTATATAGTGGAGAAACCTGTCAGATACCACTTAACCAAGTACTAAAGGTTAGTATGACAAATCATGTTGATATCATGTCACCTGATATATCGGTAGGGCACATCCTCCCAAAGGTATTCTTCCTAAAAATTTATACCTCAGTCCAACAAGGAGAAAACATTAGACAAACGTAAATTCAGGGTCATTCTTCACAATACCTGCCCACTATTCTTCAACCATGTGAAAGTCATGAAAGACAAGGAAAGACGAAAAATCTCCCACAGACTGAAGCGGACATGATGATTAAATGTACTGTGGGATGGGGATTGGATCCTGGATCGGTAAAAGGACATTAGTGGAAAAACTGACGGAATCTGAATAAACTCTAATTTAGTTAATAGAATTGCACCCGAGTTATTTTCTTAGTTTTGATAAAAGTACCATGGCTCTGTAAAATGTTAACATTGGGGAAAGTTGGGTGAAGTGTATATGGGAGGTTGCGGGAGATGACAGCGTGCTTTTCTCAAGTTTGGTAGACGAAGTTTTTTACACATCAACTTTTTTTTAGTATTGTTTAACCATGCTGGCCACAGATACCACATATGTAAATGAAATTCAAGCACAGCTTTCCTTCTCTCGGCTTGTGTCTAAAAGGCACACTGCTTTGATGCACAGGTCGAGGGGCAAGGACAGAAGCCTGACCCCAGGCAGCTGGAGTATCTCAGTAATCTCTCAACTCAGCAAAGTCGGCAGAAACTCTCCAGCTGATTTCTCAAGAAATGGGCATGGTGTACACAGGGGAAGAGAATCTTGCGAGAGCCACTGAACAATTTATGTGCCAGACATACGTCCTAAACGCCTCTAATCTTCACTAAAACCCTGTTAGCTCGGTACTGTTAGCTTACTTTTTACAACTTTGGGGTGAGGCATCCCTTCCTTAGAAGTAAAGGCACTTGCCAGGAGCGGAGTTCAGCTACCCTCCGCCGCCGCGCCGCGCCGCTCCCTCCCTCTGCGCATGTGCATCCCCGCCTTCTCCTCCCGGCTCGTCCTTCCCCGGTCTCCAGCCCCTCGTGGGAAACCTTTCCTGGCTTCCGGGTCCACGCGGCGAGGGAGCTACCGGTGAGCCCCAGGGGGTGGGGGCGTGGGCCGAGGGGTCCCTGCGCCGCTCGGGGGTCCTGCGGGGGCGGCGGTGGTAGGAGCCCCGCGGACACTGGAGGGACCCCCAGGCGTCTGCGGCGCCTGCGGAGTTGAAAGGACGGCGGGCGGGGGCGTCTCTTACTAAGGGACCAGGGTCCCGCGCGGCAACAAGGGCTCTCGGGCTCGCAGGGCCCGCAGGTGTCCAGCCCCAGCGTTAAGCTGGCTGCGCCGTCGCGCGGCCGCAGGTGGGGAGTGCGCGTGCGTGACGTGTGCGCTGGGCCCACGGGGAGGGGGGGTGGGGCTGGGAAGGAGTGAGTGCGCGTGCGCGACGTGCGTGCGCGCTTGGCGTTTTGACGTGTACGCGTGCGTCCTATGTGCGCCGGGCTTACTAGGAGGGGTGCGGTTGTAGGGGAACCAGGCAGGGCGTCTGATGTGAATGAATTGCTCTGACTGAAGAGTCGACCTGAGACTTCGTCTCCTTACTTGTAGAGTGTGGATGTCAGTAATACTTACCGCGTGGCATTGTTCTGAGCACTCAGATTTTGTTAGCTGCTATTGTATTTGTTTGTTACATATATAATACATGCGGCTGGAGCTTGGACAAGTCTCTGGGGCCTTCATTGCTCAGTTAACTAACTCATTTGTGCAATGGAAGAGGGAAGAGGCTGGACTAGCTAGCCACCAAGGCCCTTTCCTGGCTCTGACATTCCCCAGGTCCCCAGTTATTATTTATTATGTATTCATTTGTTATTTGTTATGTATAAGCATGGCAGTATCCTGAAGCCATCGAAGGCTGTGTGACGGTGGAAGGTCTGGGACAAATTTATGAAGAGCGAGGTGAGCTGGAGCTGAGAGGGGTGGGCACGCAGGCGACACAGGAAATGTCACTTCTTTGGAGAGTTTGTGAGGGCATGGTCGGGAATGAAAGGCTCACCAGCCATAACAAAGGCAATTCTGTCATCACCCCTCCCTGAACACCGCCTCCTCCCCTCATTTTCCGTTCACTATTTCCCATTGTTGATGGCATCTAGAAAGATGCTGAGGTTCCCACTCTCCTGGCCTTATAGACGCACGGGATGGTAGTGCAGGCAAGTTTTTTTTGAGGTTATCTGTTTTGGCCTTATTTGAAAAACGAAAAAAAAGATTTTAATTCTGAGAAGGTGACTGACCGAGATCATGCAGTTTGTTAGTGGCAGAACCATGGTTAAAAGTAAGGTCTGCAAATTCCCAGGCCACTGCCCATTTTGTCACTGTTAAGTCAAAGATAGTTTCTTATTAAAAGACCTTTTGAAAGTTGTAAGAAGGTTAGAACAAACATGAAACATTTTTTATCTTGCCTTAAACACCCCCATCTCTTTTTTTCAGAGGTTTCTTGGATAATCTGACCTCAAGGGGTTAATGGTGTTAAGAGGAAAACATTAACAATGTGGCTTGAGGTTTTTAATTTTTCCGTACCACATCAGTTCTGACAAATCCATAGTGTTTCCTCCTTTAGGTTACTGTTAAATGTTAAACTCATCTTCTCATGTTTTTAATTTTTCTGTGTCACAGAACCTAAATTGGTAATAAATCAATAAGAAACAAATGTTTACATTCACTCAGTGAAAAGTATCATGTCTAAGCTCAACATATATCGGAGCCACACATGGACACGTAAGTATCTTGTATGTGGAGCTGTGTAGGCAGGTAAATCCAGGAACTGCAAGGCAGGCCAAGTCTCTCCTAACTTCCTTCTCCCTTCCTTCTTCCTCAGCTCTCCCTCCTTCAGTAAGAGCGGAAAATGAACAGATCCCAGGTGAGCTTTTTGTTTATTTATTCCCACTTTGTTTTAAAATGGGTTTTCTAAAGTTTGTAAGGATTCATATTTTTAAAAAGAAAAAATAGAAATAGGCAAGAATTACTTGAAGGGAAATATGTTGAGAGTAGCAAATTCAAAGAGCAGTTGGCAGAATCAGATGCAGGACTCTTAATTTCACAGAATTGTGCAAGTTGTAAATTTTCCTCTGATTTTTCTAATAACAACACTGAAACTGCCTATAATCATTTCTGATAGACACAGCACTGTGCCAAAGATGCGTAGATGCTTTTCAGGGGACCAAACAAAGAGGTTTGAGTAGACAGCCCTCCATGGTCTTGCTTGATGCAGGAATAAGACTTTGAAGACCTGGCAGAATGGAGGGACCACACGTCCTCCAGATAACTCTCCTTAAGTGTTTGTGTCAGCTTGGTTGTGTTTCTAGCTTGAGTAGCAGACTGTTCTGGGTTTGGTCTCTGCATTTCTCATTTACATTTCAACCTCATGCATGCATTCTTGCTCCTTCACCACCACCACTCACCTGAATCAGTTCTGGAAAAGGCCACCATATTGTAGTCAAATCCAATTTTTGTCTTTGTCTTACTTGACCGTCCTGTGGCATAATCCTCAGTCTCTCTTGTCTCTGACACCTCCCTCCTAGCTCTCCTTTCTTAACTCTGATACATTCTCTTTCTGTTCCTCATGAAGTTGTCTTTCCCTTTTGCTCCAAATGTTGCCTCTCCTTGGGTATATTGCTTAACTGTCCTTGGCTCACTGCTTTTTTCAGTCTTTTTTCTTTTTTTTTTTTTTTTTTAAGATTTTATTTATTTATCTGACAGAGAGAGACAGCCAGTGAGAGAGGGAACACAAGCAAGGGGAGTGGGAGAGGAAGAAGCAGGCTCCCAGCGGAAGAGCCTGACATGGGGCTCGATCCCAGAACGCTGGGATGACGCCCTGAGCCGGAGGCAGACGCCTAACGACCGCGCCACCCAGGCACCCCTTCAGTCTTTTCTCTTGACTGGCTTTGTCTCTCTCTCTTTTTTAATAAAATACTTTTGAATTAGTAATGTATTAATTAATTAATATAATTAGCCATTGTGTTGGCTAAAAGGTTAAGTGATGTTCCCTCTAGGACGGGTGACATTTATTTCTCATCTAAATTGAGACACTTCTGCCGAGAATGAAAGAGGTTCTGTAAAGTTATGATGGGACAACTGGCATATATTGGGACAGTCCCAGACAAACGGGACTGTATGGTCACCCTACTGTAGATACCCATCTTTCTTGTTTGTCCTACCAGTGTTTCTTTATTCAGTTAAAAGATACTCTTGTATGCCCCCTACTTTTATTTAGAAGGGACTCCATCATCCTTAGGGCTTTTCGAACTTCGATGCACCTGTACATCACTGGCATCTGCAAAAATTCGGATTTTGATTTAGTGGATCTGGTGGGGCCCTGGGTTTTGCATTTCTAAAAAGCTCCCAGGTGAAGCTGACTCTGCTGCTCCGGGCACCACACTTTGAGTAGCGAGTCTATACACGGTTTCCCATTCTTTCTTCGCTTTTTTTCCACTGTTTTCCGCCTATCTCAGACATCTTTCTGTAAACAGAACATGGATTGCTTCTTTTTTTGTTATAACTGCACAGTAATCCAAGCATGGACATTCCATAGTTTATTAAACTGGTTATTAGTTATGAACTATTTCAAACCTTTTGCTACTACAAACCATGTTCTAATGGATGACCTGGTACATACAGGTTTTTTCTATCAGATAAATTCCCAGAAGTGGGCTGCCAGGTCAAAGTGTGAATATAATTGATAAACTTGATCATTTGGGATTATGGTATCATTTTGTGTCACTCCCATTGACACCTCGTGAGTGCTTCTTTGTCTGCAGCTTCTTCCATAGAACACGTGGTTCAACTTTTGGAATTTTGGCAACGGATAGACTACAAAGTGGTATTTTATGAACTTTGTATCTGCAGTTTTCTTAACTGGGTGAGGTTAAATATTTTTTCATATATTTGAAAGATGTATTTACATTTCTGTGAACCCTCTGTTCATATCTTTTGCCCATTTTGCTCTTAAGTTTGTCTTTTTTTTTCTTTCTGTGACTAGCTCTTCTTCAGTGACTAGCTCTTTATATATAGGGATACTAATGCTTGTCTATTATATGGATTGCAGACTATTATGGTATGTAATTTTTCTTTTGATAATTGACCGTGGTGTTTTCTCCTCCATGCAGGTATTCTGTTTCAGGGTACCACATTTCACTTAGTTGTTTCCTTAGGCTCTCCTTGGCTGTGACAATTTCTCAGACTTTCCTTGTTTTTGATAACCTTGGCAGTTTGGAGGAGTACATTCAGGTGTTTTGTAGAACGTCCCTTAACTGGGAATTGTCTGCTGTTGTTTTCATGATTAGACTGAGGTTATGGGTTTCTTGGAGGAAGACCACAGAGATATAATGTCATTTGGTCACATCATGTCAAGGGTAAGCGCTCTCAACATGACTTATTATAGTGATGTATCACTGTTGATCACTTGGCTGAAGTAATGTGGTCACGAGTAGTGGCAAAGCTACTTTTTCTTTCCTCTGTTTTCACACTGTACTATTTGGAAGGAAGTGGGGAGTTACAGTATACCTCCTTCCTGCTGGAGCATCTACATAAATTATCAGGAATTCTGCACAGGAAATTTTTCTGTTCTCTCCTATTTACTAATCCATTTATTTATATCAGGATGAATTCATGGCTAGTTATTTTATATTTTGGTTATAGTATAGTGCTCCGTTGTTCCTTTTGTTGCTCAAGTTGTTCCAGGTTGGTTATTAAAAGCATCTTCTAGGGTTGGTTATTAAAAGCATCTTCTATTAAAAGCCTGGGCTGCTGAGTTGGTTGAGTGGCCAACTTTTGATTTTGGCTCAGGTTGTGATCTCAGGGTCCTGGGATTTTGAGCCCCACGTCAGGCTCTTTGCTGAGTGTGGAGCCTGCTTGAAATTCTCTCTCTGCCTCTGCTCCTCCACCCTGCTCACGCTCTCTCTCCATCTCCTTCTCTCTCAAAAATAATTAAATTCATCTTTTAAAAAGCACCTTCTGTTGGTTCCTGTGTCTTTTGACATACCCTGTTATTGTTTGAATACTTCTTCCTTTCTCCCTGGTAGTAGATTTTCCAGGTTTCCTGCTCTAGAATTAGCCTTTTTTTTTTTTTTTTTCCTAAATAGCTCTGGTTCTTTTCATTGGAGCATAGTATGAGAAACCAAGATTGGGGGACTAGGTGTGTTTGTTGCTACTGGTGTGTCATTGTTTGCAGACCCTCTCAGGTAACTGAACAAGGAAATACATGTGTATACTCACTCGTGTATATACAGTGTCTATAAATATTTCAGTATGTAACCATCTATATCTATATTAAGCTAAGTATTAGTTCACACTGTTGTCTCCTGTTGTAAACATTGCCACATGGAACATTCTAACCTTCTCTCCTTGCTTATCTGTAATCTCCCACTCTACAAAGAGAATCCGGCTAACATCATCTGGATTTCACTTATTTGATAGTTCAATTCCAGAATACACATACATGATTTCAGAGTTGTTAACCCATGGACTCTTGATTCTTCCAGTTTGGGGCCATTGCGAATTAAGGTACTAGAAATATTCACATGTAGGTTTTTAAGCAGACATAAATTTTCAAACATGTAGAGTGTGGAATTGCTGGCTCAGTTATGTACGTATGTATGTATGTTTAGCTTTGCAGAAATTGCCAAACTATTTTTACAAAGGTGCTGTATCAGTTTGTATTCCTACCAACTACGAATCAGAATCAGAATCTTTGTTGTTCTGATTGTGGACCTGAAATTGGTATCATCATTATTTTGGATTTAATCATTCTAATAAATGTGTCATGTTGTCTGCATTTTCCCACTAATAGATGATGTTGAGCACCTGTTCCTATATTTATTTGCTATCCTTATATGTTTGGTGAAATGTTTCTTCAGCTCTTTTGCCCTTTTTCAATTGGGTCATTTGTTTTCTTATTCTTGAGCTTTAAGAGTTCTTTGTATTTTTTAGATGCAAATCCTTTATTAGATACATGTGTTGTGAATAATTTCTCCCAGTCTGTGCCTTGTCCTTTCATTTTCTTAGAAATGTCTTTCACAGAGCAGATGATTTTATTTTTAGTATTATACCCTCTAGATCCATCCATGTTGTTGCAGTTATTAAGATTTCATTCTTTGGCTGAGTAATATTCCATTGTATATATAAACCACATCTTCTTTATCCCTTCATCTATCGATGGACTCTTCCATATCTTGCCTACTGTAAATAGTGCTGCTATTCTTTGTTCTGTATTTTCTTCTAGAAGGTTTAAAGTTTTGCGTTTTACATTTAGATCTCTGATTCATTTTTAGTTAATACTTGTGTAAAGTCTGTGGCTAGGTTCATTTCTTTTGCATGAGTGTCCAGTTGTTCAAGCACCATTTGTTGAAAGACTGTCTTTCTCTTTTTATTGCCTTTGTGCCTTTGTCAAAACATTTGACTTTATTTTGGTAGACTATTCCTGGACCTTCTATTCTGTTCTGTTGGTCTATGTGTCTCTTTCAGCACTATCACACTATCTTGGTTATTGGTAGCTTTATAGTAAGTCTCAAGATCAGGCAATGTGAATTCTCATTTTTCTTCCACATTGTGTTGGCGATTCTAGATCCTTTTCTATATAAACTTCAGAATCATTTTGTCAATATCTGCAAAATAGCTGGGGGATTTTATTTGGATTGCATTGAATTTATAGATTAAGTTGGAAAGAATTGACATCTTAGGCATTTTGAGTCTTCCTATTGATGAATTTGGAATCTCTCTCCATTTATTCAGATCTGTGATTTCTTCCATCAGTTGTTTTGTTTTTCTGTATATACATATTGTGTTAGACTTTGTACTTGAGTACCTTTTTGGGGGGTGCTATTGTAAATATTTTTTTTCATTTGAAAATTTGGAATTCTAATTCTTTATTCAGATATAGGAAAACAGTTGACTTTTTTATGTTGATCTTGAATCCTGTGATGTTTTGATATTTCCTTTTACTTCTAGTAGATTTTTTTCTTTCTTTTTGTAAGTTACTTGAGATTTTTTATAGAGACAATAATATTGACTTCAAATAAAGAGAGTTTTGTTTTTCCTTCTCAGTGATACACCCCAGTTGTCTCATCCCCTCTTCCCACCCACCTTCCCTCTGGTAATCACCAGTTTGTTCTCTATATTTGGGAGTCTCTTTTTTTGTCTCTTTTTTGCTTTGTTTTGTTTCTTAAATTGCACATGAGTGAAATCATATGCTATTTGTCTTTCTTTGTCTGACTTATTTCACTTAGTATTATACCCTCTAGATCCATCCATGTTGTTGCAGTTATTAAGATTTCATTCTTTGGCTGAGTAATATTCCATTGTATATATAAACCACATCTTCTTTATCCCTTCATCTATCGATGGACTCTTCCGTATCTTGCCTACTGTAAATAGTGCTGCAATAAACATATCTTTTCCAATCAGTGGTTTCATTTTCTTTGGGAAAATACCCAGTAGTGGAATTACTAGATCATAGGATAGTTCTATTTTTAATTTTTTGAGGGAACTCCACACAGTTTTCCATAATGGCTGAACCAGTTTTCATCCCCACTATCAGTACACAAGTGTTCCTTTTTCTTCACATTATCACCAACTCTTGTAATTTCTTTTTTTTTTTTTTTTTATTCTAACCATCCTGATACGTGTGAGGTGATATCTCATTGTGGTTTTGATTTGAGTTTCTCTGGTGATTAGTGATGTTGAGCATTTCTTCATGTGTCTCTTGGTCTTCTGTTCGTCTTCTTTGGAAAAATGTTTATTCAGGTCCTTTGCCCAGTTTTTAATCAGCTTATTTGGGGTTTTTTGGTGTTGTGTAAGTTATATATTTTGGATATCAGATCCTTAACGCATATATCATTTGCAAATATCTTCTTCCATTAGTAGGTTGTCCTTTTGTTTTATTGATGGTTACCTTTGCTGTGCAGAGCTTTTTGTTTTGGTGTAGTCCCAATAGTTTAATTTTGCTTTTATTTCCCTTGTCTTGGGAGACATATCTAGAAAGAAGTTGCTATGGCTGATGTCAAAGAAGTTACTTCCTCTGTGCTTTTCTAGGATTTTTATGGTTTCAGGTCTCACATTTAGGTCTTTAATCCATTTTGAGTTTATTTTTGTGTATGGTGTAAGAAAGAGGTCTGGTTTCATTCTTTTACATGTAGCTGGCTGTCCAGTTTTCCCAACACCATTTGTTGAAGAGACTCTCTTTTTCTGTTGGATATTCTTGCCTTCTTTGTTGAAAATTAGCTGACCATATTAACTGTTGGTCTATTTCTGTTCTCTCTGTTCTGTTCTACTCTGAATAGCCAGAGCAATCTTAGGAAAGAAAAACAAAGTTGGATTTGTTTCACAAATTGATCACAGTCCCAGATTTCCAGCTATACTACAAAGCTATAGCAATCAAAACAGTATGGTACCGGCCCAAAAATAGACGCATAGATCAATGAAACAGGATAGAGAGCCAGTCATTTATGTTTTATTTCTGGTTTTGGGTTGGTTTGGTTTGGTTTTGGTCTTCCTGCACTAGCTAGGACTTCTAGTACAGAGTTGAATAGGAGTATTGAGGTAAGACATCCTTGCCCTATTCCTGCTCTTTAGGGGAAAAGTGTCCCAGTCTCTTAACATTAAATGTGATGTCAGCTGTAAGGTTTTTATGGATGGTCTTTATCAAGCTAAGAACATTCCCCCTATTCCTAGTTCACTGAGAATTTTCATAATGAATGGCTGTTAGATTTTGTCAGATGCTTTTTTCCCATCAATTGATTTGATCATGTAATTTTTCTTCTTTGGCTTATTGATGTGCTGCATTGTATTGATTGATTTTTTTTTTAATATTGACCTGGCCTTCCATACCTGGAATAAATTCCACTTGGTTATGGTTTATAATGTGTTGTATACATTGCCAGATTTGATTTGCCAGTATTTGGGGATTTTTGTATGTATGCTAATGGGAGGTACTGGTCTTTAGTTTCTCATGTCTTTATCTAGTTTTGGTATCAGGGTAATGTTGACCTTATAATATGAGTTTGGAAGTGTTATTTACTGGAGGAGATTGTGGAAAATTAGTATTTTTTCCTTAAATGTTTAGTAGAATTCACCAGTGACACTGTTTGGGCTTAGTACTTTCTATTTTGGAAGTGATTTAATTAGTAATTCAGTTGTTTGTTTGTTTGTTTGTTTAACAGGTATAGATCTGTTCAGGTTATCTATTTCTCCTTGTGTGAATTGGTGGCTGTGTCTTTTTTTTTTAATTTTATTTATTTATTTTTATTTATTTATTTTTGATGTAAAGTTCGATGATTCATTAGTTGTGTATAACACCCAGTGCACCATGTGATACGTACCCTCCTTACTACCCATCACCAGCCTATCCCATTCCCCCACCCCCCTCCCCTCTGAAGCCCTCAGTTTGTTTCTCAGAGTCCATAGTCTCTCATGCTTCATTCCCCCTTCTGTGTCTTTTAAGGAATTTATCCATTTCATTTAAGTTAATTTTTCAGGAATAAAATTGTTTGTAGTATTCTCTTATTATTTTAGTGTTCATAGGATCGGTAGTGTTGACCTATCATTTCTGAGATTCACAGTTTGTTTCTTTTCTCTTTTTTCTTGGTTAGGTTTCTGGAAGTTTATTAATTTATTGATGTTTTCAAAGAAGTGGCTGTTGGTTTCATTAATTTTCTTTTTTTCACGTTTTCAATTTCATTGGTTTATTCTAATATTTCCTTTATTTTGCTTCCTTTTGGCTTAATTTACTTTTCTTCTGTAGTGTGTTAAGATGGAAACTTAGGTTACTGATTTAAAATTTTTCTTTTCTAATATATACACTTGCTATAAATTTCTATGTACTGCTTTCAATTCATCCCACAAATTTTGATGAGTGGCATTTTTATTTTTATTTCATGTACAATATTTAAAACTTTCTTTCGAGTTCTCTTTGAACTACAGGTTATTTATAAGTGTGTTGTTTAATTTTTTAGTGTTCGAGTGATTTTCCAGCTCTCTCTTTACTGATTTCTTTTCCATTGTATTCAGAGAATGTATTTTGTATGATAGCTATTGTTTTAAATTTGTTAAGGTGTGTTTTATGGCCAAGACTATGGTCTCTCATGGTGAATGTTACGTATGAGCTAGAATAGAATGATAAAATGTGTGTTTTATTGTTTTGGATGGAGTATTTTGTAACTATCATTTAGATCATGTTGATGGGTAGTGCGGTTCAGGTCATCTGTATACTTACTGATTTTCTAACTCCTTGAACTCTCAGTATTGACAGAGGGGTGTTGAAGCCTCCCAACTATGATTATAAATTTGTGTATTTCTCCTTTCAGTTCTATCAGTTTTGGGGGTATGTATTTTGGTACCCTTCTGTTAGACACATACATGTTTTGATACTCTTGTTAGATTTATATATGTTTTCCCTAATAGGATTTTGAACCCACTTAATGAGTTCTTAATTCCAGTGTTGTATTTCTCAGCTCTAGAATGCCCATTTTATCTCTGTATGTATGTGCATGTATATGTGTCTGTATACGCATCTATCATAGGTCCCCAAGACCATCCCCAGGCTCAGTGACTTCCTAGGGTGAGTCTGCAGGTGGTTCTACTTATGGCTGTGACTTATTAAAATGCAAGGATATAAAGCAGAATCAACAAGGGGAAAAGGCGCACACAGAGCATAGTTGAGAGGAAACCAGGAGCAAACTTCTAAGAGTCTTCTCCCAAATCTAGCAATGAGATTGACAATAAATGTGAAATATCTGCCAGGGAAGCTTAGCAGACGGTGCTCAGTGTTTTTAATCGGGAGTTGATCGCATTGGTCTTCTCTGCTTGGCGCAGAAACTTCCGGACTTAGAAGGAATGTATGTGTGCAGCATAAACCATATTGCTTACACAAACAGTTTAGGCTCAGTGAACCATTCTTATTAGGGAATTTAAGTTCCCAGATGCCAGCCAAGGGATACCCTCATAGCAGCAGACCTTTCAAAGGAGGGCAGTCTCAGGCCTGCTCTAGTAATTCTGTTCTGTACAGTACACACCATATATCCATTGAACTCCCACTTATTTTGTTCGTATTTTCCTCTGTTATATTGAACATATTAATCACAATCCATTTTGAAGTTCCTGTTTATTATTTCTGGTATCTGGGTCCCCTTCTGGTCTGCTTTGTCTGTTTTATTGTCTATTTTTTTCTATCATATAAATGATAATATTAAAGAACTATCTTTTTCTTGGTCTGCTTTCCTTCCCAGTCTACTGTGTGCATACTGCTAGCTCCTGCAGTGTATAATTTAATAAATGTTATTGTATGTATCTCCTCATTAGATCATAAGCACTTTGAGAATAGGAATGGTGTGTGTTTGTTTTCATCAGTAGTATTTGCAGCAAGGGGAACACTTCGAGGCCTTTAGTGGAAATGCTGTTTGTACAAGATATTTCTTTTATCCTACAAAGTAAATAGCACAAAAGAAGGCATCCTGTGTATCAGTTTTTAGCAAACTCTAAAGAGATTAGCTCTTTTAAAATTCTTCCACGTCATATAGTTCTGACAGCTTCATATAGAAAAGGAATATACTATTACAGGAACAAGTGTCATTCAAAGATGTATGTGTGGACTTCACTCAGGAAGAGTGGTATCTGCTGGATCCTGCTCAGAAGATACTATACAGAGATGTGATTCTAGAAAATTACAGCCATTTTGTCTCAGTAGGTAAGAATCTTTTTTTTCCTTGTGACTACCAGTAGCATGCGTTTCTAGTTGTTGAAACATATGAACTGCCTGTGGAATTTTGATTGACACTTGAGATTCAAGGCCCTAAGATGACCAGTCTCTTTGTCCACCATAAACAATGCTGTGTTCTTTTTTTTTTTTTTTTAAGATTTTATTTATTTATTTGACAGAGATAGAGACAGCCAGCGAGAGAGGGAACACAAGCAGGGGGAGTGGGAGAGAAAGAAGCAGGCTCATAGCAGAAGAGCCTGATGTGGGGCTTGATCCCATAACGCCGGGATCACACCCTGAGCCGAAGGCAGACGCTTAACCGCTGTGCCACCCAGGCGCCCCCAATGCTGTGTTCTTAACCTGCTCAGGCATTGGTTCATTTGGGCATCTCCCTTGGGCAACTTCTGAAGCTGTACCTTTCTTCCCCATCATTTTTTCAGAGTCCCTGAAGCCAGGCTATTTAGCCATCATCTTGTATTATTTTTGCTCAACAGGATATTGCATTACTAAGCCAGAAGTGGTCTTCAAGATAGAACAAGGAGAAGAGCCCTGGATATTAGAGGCAGGATTCCCAAGCCACTGCAACCAAGGTGAGTTAGTGACTGCACAGGCAGGTGGAAGACAAGGGAATGAGGTCTTAGGCCATTGGTTTAGGGTTTATTGCTTGTGAAATATTCTTCAGAAATTTCTTTTTTTAATTTTAGACCTTTGGAAGTGACTAGGGACAGTTGGCCCACATCCCTCCATTACCTTAATCACACTCCTCCACATGTAACTTTCTTGCATAAATGCTTTCCTTTGTCCTTTGATATTTTAGAGTGATTTACCAATACATATAATGCAGACTCAGTTGACATCATCTTAGGTAATTTTTCGTAGTTAATTTATCTTTTAAAATTGTTTGCCTTCCCTCTATTCTCTTTGGACACCTTTTGTTACCTGGTATGTATTCATGCTATACTTGAGATATTCATTTAACAAATATATGTTGGACACTCACTACAACCCAGTTACGTTTTTAGGTAATTAAGAGATTAACATCCCTTTTATCATGGAGCGTGTATTACAGTGAGGGACAAGAAGCATGTTTGTGTGTGTGTGTGTGCACATACACAAGTGTATGCGTGTGAATGTGTACATACAGTATTTGTTGTGGTAAGCACTGTGGAGAGAGTTAAAGCAGTGGGGAGGGGGTGGAGAATGATGGCATGTGCTAATGGGTAAGGAAGTCAGAGAAAACCTGTTTGATGAGGTCCATAGGAGGGATGAGGCCCTAGTAAAGTGAAAGTGCGAGCTCTTCCAGGCAGGTGCCAAACTTCTCAGCTGTGTTCTTAGTGTTTGAAAAATGTCAAGGGGGCTGTTGTGGCTAGAGTTGAGTACGTGTGAGGGAGAGTGATAGGAGGTGATGTCATAAGAAATAGCATGGACAATGGTAATTATGTTGAGTGATGTGAGAAATCCTTGGGGTTTTTTTTTGGTTTTTTGAGTAAATATAAGTGAGATTAAATCATCAGATCTGATTTACAGTGTATGCAGTAAATACAATCTGGTGGTTAGGTGGTGCTTGGGCACGAGCAAGGAAGGAATACCATTTAGGAGACTACTGTGTATTCCAGAGGAGAGCGGATAGTGGCTTAGGTGATGTTGGGAGGGCTGAGGAGTTGTAGGTTTGTACATATATCTTGACGATGAGGCCAACAAGATTTGCTGTTGGGTTGATAGTGTGGAAGAGAGACAGGAGTCCAGCATGACTCAACTGATAGGTCTTAAGCAACTGGGTAAATCAGGGTGCCATTTACTGAGGGGAAATTAGATTATAGGGGACTTATGACATACCTAAACTTGGACACGAGAAGCTGGAGAGAACTGCTAGAACCCAGTCTGTGTGTTGAATAAGATGTTGGTTCTATGTGAGTGTGGTGCACGTGGCTGAGGCCAGAGCCAGAAGTGCCCACATGAGAGGCGTCAGCTGTGGGTGTGGTAAAGGCACGGGGCTGGGTGAGAGCTTCTAGATGGGAGGTTGGTGGACTCTTATGTAAAGACAGTAGCACATATTTTAGGTTTGGTGAGTCACATGTGGTCCGGGTGGCTGCTCCTCCTCTTTCCTGATTCTGTTTTTCCCTCTCCTCCCCTTTCTTCTTCCTCCTCACTCCTCCCTACTGTCTCTGCTATCTTTTCCCTCTAAAAATGTAAAAAACACTCATAGTTCAAGGACCCTTGCTCAGCAGTCTTAGTGTGCAGACTCCTTTTCTAGAGAGTGGTTGCTTGCACATGAGAGCAGTGGTCCTAGAACAATTCCACTTTTACAAGATGTGAAAATCCATTCAATCTCATCATGAGAGGAGCTTGGGGAGAAACAGTCTAAGCGAGGTGAAAACGAGATGAAAACATCCTACCGTCCTATTACTACCTTAAATGGCACCATCTCTTAATTCAGTGTTCAGTGTCTCTGTCCCGCTCACCCCATTCTCTGAGCTTCCCTGAATCAGCCACTCCCAGCTCCCTGTGCTTTGAATTTGCACCCTTTTCTGTCCAGTTTTGAAGGTTTTATATTTAAAATGTTAAATGTCCTTGCCAGTTTCCATTCCCAGTTTCCACTGCAGCATGTGTTTACTTTCCGCTGAGACCAGGAGGATAAAGGAAACGTATGCTTGGATGTAGTTCACGCCAGGAAACTGAGCCTAAAACAAAAGAATCGACTACATGAAAGGGCGTTTGTGTGAGTTCAGTCCCATTAGACGTGTACTAGTATTCATAAGATGTGGTTATTTTTCTCATTTCTAGAAGACTGGAAAGTTGATGACCTGATAGACAGCAGCCAGGACAATGAAGATGAACATTTTTGGCAACTTGCTTTCACCGCCAACAAAACATTAAATATAGATAGCGGTGATAGAGTAACAAAAGCTTTCAATCTGGGCACAGATTCTGTTCCTTCAAGAAATTTTCCATATAAGATATGTGACTCGTGTGAGATGAGTTTGAAAAATATTTCAGGCTTAATTATTAGTAGAAAGAGCTATTCTGGAAAGAAGCCTGATGAGTTTAATGTGTACGAGAAATTGCTCCTTGATATTAAGCATGAAAAAACTCCAGGAGGGAAATCTTACAAATATAATCAGAAAAGGAATGTGCTCAATCATAGCCACAATCTCAGTCAGCCAATTTTTGACCAGCCTTCTGAGTATAATGAAAATGGACAAGCCTTCTGTGAGGAAGCAGCCTTTTTCACAAACAAGAAAATTCAGATAGGAGAGACGCTCTGTAAATATAATGCATGTGGAAGAACCTTCATCCACAGTTTAGAACTCAGTTTATCTCAGAGAACTCATTTGGAAATGGAGCCATATGAATGCAATATTTGTGGGAAGTCCTTCTATACAGATTTAAGATTGGGACATCAGAGAACTCTTATAGGAGAGACTCCTTATGAATACAATGCATATGGGCAAACCTTCTGTGATAACTCAACTTTCATTATCCATCAGGGAACCTATGCAAGAAAGATTCCCCACGAATACAAAGTGGGTCCTAAAACGTGGGAAAAGTCAACTCTCTTTAAACATCAGATAGTACACATGGGCAAAAAACCTTATGAGCACAATGAAAATGGAAGTAACTTCACCAAGAAGTCACATCTCACCCAACTTCGAAGAGGTCACTCAGGAGAAAAAACCTTTGAATGTGGTGAATGTGGGAAAACATTCTGGGAGAAGTCAAACCTCACTCAACATCAAAG
Source organism: Ursus maritimus (assembly GCF_017311325.1). Classification (NCBI taxonomy): domain Eukaryota; kingdom Metazoa; phylum Chordata; class Mammalia; order Carnivora; family Ursidae; genus Ursus; species Ursus maritimus. Next base: position 80,475,974 of record NW_024426885.1, on the reverse strand, counting down.
AACACACACAGGAGAGAAACCGTATGAATGTACCGAATGTGGGAAATCCTTTTGTCAGAAACCACACCTTACGAACCATCAGCGAACACATACGGGAGAAAAACCCTATGAATGTAAGCAATGTGGAAAAACGTTCTGTGTAAAGTCAAACCTCACAGAACATCAGAGAACACACACAGGGGAGAAACCGTACGAATGTAATACATGTGGGAAATCCTTCTGCCACAGGTCAGCCCTAACTGTCCATCAGAGAACACACACAGGAGAGAAACCCTTTATGTGTAATGAATGTGGGAAGTCCTTCTGTGTGAAGTCAAACCTCATTGTACATCAACGAACTCACACAGGGGAGAAACCCTATAAATGTAACGAGTGTGGGAAAACCTTCTGTGAAAAATCAGCTCTCACTAAACATCAGAGAACTCACACAGGGGAGAAGCCCTATGAGTGTGATGGATGTGGGAAGACCTTCAGTCAGAGGTCGGTACTCACAAAACATCAGAGAATTCACACAAGGGTGAAAGCTCTTTCAACATCCTGATGTCCAGAAGCCTTTACCCGCCCTTTCACATTCTTACACCATTTTAAAAAATGAGACGATTGAAGCCCAAAGAATGCCTCATGTTATTAGAAAGTGATGTCTTGTCATACTTCAAATAATTAATACTAGCACAAAACCTTACTGATATTTTGAGTACATGAAAGCTCTCAAGAAAAACTGAAACTTTTCATCAGAAAATTTATATTGAGGGGAAGTTTGTTCACTTAAGGAATGTGGTAGAAATCTTTGTCTAGAATTTATGTTGTGTCATATTCCAGATGTGATACCAAATTTTTTGTAAATATAGTGGATGGTATTCATTCATATCCATATTCACAATGGAATCTGAAGCTTAAAAAAAGATGAATCACAACAACATTAAACATTTCTGAAGAGTCCCTGATGTTTGCAGGCCAGATGTGGGTATAATAATATAGCGGAAATTAGAGGTATGCTTAATTTGCATATTGGAGTCCAACAACTTGTGAGGAGACAATATTCCCTAATTAAATAACTACTATGGTCTATACTAGTATCTCCCACACTAAATACCACCAGTGTCTTTATGGATTGACATAATTATATATGTATATATATGTAAATATATTTATACACACATACCCACACGTATGCAGTGGTGTGTTAGAGTAAGCTCATGCTGGCTTGCAACTGCCGATGGTTAAATTTTCAGGAATTTAGTGAGCCAGTTCTTAAACATAGTCATTATTTAAAAATTAAATTATATTAAAAACAAAGGTAATAAATACTCAGCACTCATCACTTCCTAATTATAACATTTTGCTCTTTGTTCTTTAGGTCACTTACATTATTGAGTTGCATGGTAAAAATATGTCTAATGTGCTTCTGCACATCTCTTCCCACCTCTGCACTCAGTGTCGTCCCATAGGTGGCTTGGCTTTAGTGGGAGCATTTATGCCCTGGAAATTGGCAAACTCTACAAACGGGGGTTTTATTTTCTCAGCGAACCTGTTGTCAAATACTTCCCAGCACACCATTGTGTATATATGAAAATATATCTGGACAATTTAAAGTACAAACAACATACCCCTCTCCCATATCCTGACATAAATAAATGACTATGGCCATTATTGCTGAACTGCCTCATAATAAAGAAGCCCAAATTTGTTTTTGTGAGGTTTTTTAACTACCTCTGCATCCAGTCTTACTTGTAAATACTACCTGAGTCTCTTTGTCGTTTGGCCAGTATACGTTATTTTACAACCACATCACCAACTTTCCCTCTGACGTTGCTGGCAAATAGGAATCAGTATGGCCGTTGTTACTGATCTACTACTACTTCCCAAAGAAGCCAAATGATATTTTTCTGAGGTTTTTCAGCTGCCTCTGGGCCAGTCTATAATGGTGTAAGTGCTGTTAATAACAGTGGGATTTACATGAATTTTTCAAAGGTTAACATCATTTATGAACAGGAATACCCATTGCACTCCACAAATAAAAAGCGATGGTATGTACTCGAATGCCACTTTCTTACTCTTAGTATTTCATTATTGTATCTATTTAGGCATGATCTGTATGTGACCCAGGAACTCTGTATTTGTATTTAAAATAATAAGGTGTCATACACTGTCCCTGCCTCCTTTGTCCTACTGTTTTCCCACACCTCCTTGGAACACACTGATCAGCAGTTCCAAGAGACACTGCACACCCACTACCCTGCTTCTTACGTGCTGGGCTCTGTTTTATCTCTGTTCATTCTTCCCCCAGATGATTTAGGAGTAAATCCAGAGTAATCTAAGTTAATCGTGGAGATGCTATTCTAATGATTTTGTTGAGGTGTTTGGGAAATATTCTGCGGTACTTCTGGGAAACATCTCAGTGATAAACTATTGTCATGACGTGAGAAGACACAAGGAGAGATTGTCTCTCTTATGCTGGACTTTTTCCTGTTTGTATGTTATACCAAATTATAGCTCGTGGTCCTGAAGGGCAATATCCTGAAGATAACAGTAGACAAAATGGGAAAAGCCTGGTTCAGAGGCGATGTCATTGAGCTGCACAGCTCCATCTGGACCTGTTCTCGGCTAGGACTTTCTGTTACTGCGATAATAGTGGTTGCTTATCTGTTACTTCTAGCTGAAGGCATTCCAGCTGGTACAGATGAGTACTTAGTTCTAAGTGTTCATGTTCTATACAGTGATTTGGGGGAAGAATGATTTCTTTTGACAAGTTAATACGTGGATAGCTATTTGTATCAGCCCTGCTTCTAATGACAAACAGAACTCTACCCCCACCAAGAGGATTGTAATGGTAGACGTAGTACAGTGGTGTGGGCCAGAAACAAGGGATACCGAAGCACCTAGAGACTAGCATCACCCAGAAGCCATGACCATTCTAAGTCGTAAAGGGGCAAAGGATGGAAACTAGTGTCACCAAAGCCCAGTGGGAGCTGCTCTCATGGAGGAGAAACCATCTCCTAGGAGATACTGTCCCTACCAGAATTGTGGCACCGAATTGCTGGTGGAGAACCCAACCAGATGCGATCGGCAGGTTAGCCCAGGTGGGCACAGAGAAAGTGGAGAGAAGGTCTGGGTGGAGCCAATGGATTCTAAGCAACACGGTATTTTTTTATTTCTGTAAATTCCTATGTAAAGTCTCAGTAATAGAAATAAACTTATTCTACTAGTTGAAAGCTAACTATTTCTACTTCATTGTGCTTTTGTATCGCCATAAGTAGATTCCTTTTGGAACTGAGCACTGTGGCAGGTATGTCTCTGTTGACATGCATGAAGCAGACATTATGTTAAATGACATTATTCATATATCTTTCTGTGGTGTTTCTTGTTATATGTGTTATGAGAAAAGCAGCTCTGTATTCTTCCAAATAAACAGCCAGTTGTCCCTGCATTGTTTGATTAATTTACCCTTTTCCTTGTCCGCTTGATAGGGCATTTTTAGCATGTACTTAAATATTATGTGTAGCTGCTGTTGCTTTTTCTCTGCTCAAGGCAACTTTTCTACATTCTTGCTGTAACATAGCCCATCCTTGTGAACACAAGAGTTGACATTTATGCCAGATGATACCATCTCTTCCTGGCCCCGTGTTTGTAATGATCCAGGAATGGTCATTTGTTACAAAATAGGCCAGTGATAACTTATTCTAGAATATTTTTCACAAGTCACTATAACCAGATAATTTGTGTCCTTGTTGCTGCCAGAGGTCATATCAAGAAAATATGTCTGCAAGGGAGAAGATGATGGGGATAAGTGCTGTAAAGTAAAATGAGAGTAGGGGAAGTTGTCAGGAAGATGTTTGATTCTACGAAGCATGGAGAGGGAATGACCTCACTGGGAAGGGTACAGTGGAGGGAGTTAGCCATTTGGTTATCTGGAGAGAGTGCGTGTGTGTGTGTGTGTGTGTGTGTGTGTGTGTGTGTAATACATGTACATGTATAACCAACAGTTTTACATACCTATGATTTTGTTTCCTGAAACAACATCCTAATTACCTGTACTATACTTTGATGTTTTATTTTGTATTGTACCACATTCTGTTAAAAGAAATGCTTGTTCCCATATACTAAACTGATTTCACAGCCAATGAATGGGTCATCTCCCAGAGCTTGAAAACCTATGCTCAGGTGCAAAATCAGAAAAGGAATGACTGGGTCACAGGGATGGCTTTCTGAAATGGCTAAGCAATTTATGTTCCCAGTGCCTGGAAACTGTTTCCTGGTTAACTCCCTAGAACCTGACTTTTGGGAATTAGGCCCGTTTTCTATGTGGGAGTTGGCCTTCCCTTTCCCAGTGTGTTCTGTCACTTCACATACAGCCTATACTGGCACGGAAAGGTAGAGCCAGAGCCTCTGGAAAGGTTCAACCCCTGGGCATCCTAGATGCCCTCAACCACCCTGCTTGTTGCCCCCAGTAGGCAACTGCAGTTTGTAGCTGCCCTTGCCCTACACCTTTGACCTTCATGTTTGTGGAGAAGGCTTAGCCTTCCTGATTTAGCCTTAGCCTGATTCCTTTTATTTCTACGGAATCTTGTGCCACTGAGTTGACGGGACACTGTGTAATCTCCGCCTCCTCCCTCTTCCCCACCTGCCTCTTCTTTCAGACTCTGCACATCCCCAGGCTTCTCTTTCAGATGAGGAACTGGTATCTCCTCTTAGACACCACTTTTTAAGAGCAAGGTCACGTCAGATACTTGGGGAGTTGGAAAGTGATGCTTGCTATCTTGCCCGCTGCACGTCTGGAGTCCATAGTTTGGGATGATTGATCCTCTCTGGTTCAGTTTCCTCATATACAAAGTGGGAATAGTTATCCCTGTCTCAAAGAGCAGGCCTTAATTTCAGCTTACTTGTAGTCACACACAGGCAAAAAATTCTCTCTTGTCTAACCCCCCAAAAGAAGTTCACTTCCTCAAAGAGCAGCAGGGGAGTTTAGGACTACCTGAACTCCAGCCCCTAGTGAAGGCATGTCCTGCTCTGTTGGGTCTCCAGCCACATTCTTTAAACTAGAAAAGGAACTTGGAGAAGCATGGCAACCATGACTAGTGCCCAGGAGCTGGTGGGACTTCCTTAGCCTTCCCAGGACTGGGTGCTCCTGTGCTGATGGTCTATACTAGCTGCCCATGTTAGGGGAAGAGGGTATTAACGATTCTTCGGAATGTAACAGAGTTATCGTCTTCTCCCCCGCCTCTCAATAATTGCCTCTCTAAAATAACTATTGGTTTTTAGTTCAGCATGCATCCTAGGCCTTTTTCCATGCATTTTAATCCATATTTGTTTACCTACAGAGAATTTATAATGGACCAGACTCTTACGGGCATTTGACTTTGGCAAATCAGAAATACTGTCAGAATATTAAAATTCTGTATTGCAAGCAAAAGTATCCATGCCGTTTCCAAATAACATGTTGTTGCCTGGAATTAGACAACTTTAAGGCTGTCATGCCCAGTGGTTTGCAAGGTGTATTTTTAATTGCTACTGAAGAGAAATAAACCGTGTAATTTTTAATAGCCTATGGATCAACAACTATTATTGTTTTATGTTATTTGGCGTTTTTTCTTTCCAGATGATTTGGTGATTTGTGCAGATATTCTATATTATTATAGTTTGAAACATTTAAAACTTCCTATAAAATGTGTCCAAAAGTTTTAAGACTGCTACTGTTAGTGGTTGTGGTGAAAACATATCTGAACCTCAGTAACTTTAGAAGAGCAGATACTATGGAAGGCTGTGAAAAACTTTTACCTATGAAACAGCATGCTGTTAGTTTAGTAGGTAACAATGAGAAAGTAATACTGCTTAGCAAATATAAATAAAATGCCATTAATATACCACAGGAGTCATAGACTTATATTCTCTGAAATGTGTTCTTCAATTTTACTTATATGGGAAAGTTAATGAAATCCTAATACTGTTCCCTGTTTTTCATCGTAGATGGGTGTAGTTTTGTCTCTGACATTTGTTTGGCTGCTTCTATGTCAGTGTTCGTTTTGGAAACACACACACACACACACACACACACACACACAGTATTAGGATAGCGTATATACTGTAAACTCCCATTTTTTCATTTCACGATATGTGATTAACATCTTGTCCATGTTGGCTTTTCTGCCCTTACGTGCTCATTTTTAATGACTAACTAGGATTTTCTCCGTGGATCAATACCATTTTACCGATAAGCTATTGATTCTCACTTAGGTGGCTTCCAATATCTTTATTATTATCGGTTAACGTTGTAGAGGAATACCTTTGGCCATATACCTCTCTATATTCCTTCAAGTTTTCTTCCTTGGATTTCTTTCTAAAACTGTAATTTCTGGATTGAAAGGTAAGTTCATTTTCAGTTCTGATGAAATTGACTCCAGAGGCCTGTATGAATTTCAGATCCATCCAAAGTTTGGAAATCTGAGTTCTCCAAACCCATTTCCCTGAATGGACCCTATTCTTTCCCAGGCTTTTCCAACCTTCTGTAATAGTTCTTGGATTGATCTTCTAGAGACATTGAGCAATTTAACACTCTTTATTGACTGCTCATCTTCAGTTTCTTGGTTAGTGTTGACTCATGTCCTTAGCTTCATTTTATTTGATTGATTGATTGATTGATTGATTGATTACGTTTCTAGTTTTATTGTTTTACATCAGGCTGGGTTTTCAAAAACATGAGCTGCAGATGGACGCAGGGTCCGTGTTTTGGGATTCCTGGGGCAGCCACACATATGGGGAAGGAGGTCAGCAAGTGGGTTTGGAGGAGAGGTCTTGGGCTCCTGGACGCCAGGGCACAATGTTCCTCTGGAGCAGAGCTCAAACGCCTCACTGCGACCTTGTAGCGGCAGGGGCAGGCCCACCAGGGGGAGCAAGAGCAGGAGGAATGACTTGACCGTTTGCTGTCACTGCTCCCCCACTTCCCCATGAGGGCTGGCTGCAGCTGTCAGACTCTGTCTGGCATATGCAGAAGTAGGACCTGCAATGCCTTTGGTTCCTTAGCCTCAGTTTAATTGAGGTGCTCATTTTATAATACTTGGTCATAAAAGAATATTACATCTTTTCTTGATTTATGTGCTCTTCATAATAAGAATCTATGTATTTTATCTCTGTTTACAGCAACAATGAGAACTATACATAATGGCTTTTTTCACTTTATAACATTATTCCACACTAATATGATTCCCTTTCTCATTATTTTGGAGAACACTCTAAAATTTGTCTACAGAAGGATTCTTTTTGAAGTCAAGATTTCATAAATTCAAACCTTTAAATAAGTTTTGTCTGCTGTTTGGTGTCCTGCATTCTCAACATTAAAATTATGAAACTCATGATTTTTGAACTTTGACAGTTTAAATTGCATATTTCAATTAGGAATACTTATAATTACACACAGGTGTGTATTCATTACAATATAGGAAGTAAACATCTACTCTTTCTAGCTGTCTAGAGACACCATCAGTTACCCCGGGAGGCCCATTTCTTTCTACCTCTTGTGAATTGTACAATTATTACATACTATATTCTTTTTTTTTTTTTTTTGCAGGGTTGCACTTAATTTTTTTTTAAGATCTTATTTATTTATTTTGACAGAGAGAGATAGAGAGGGAACACAAGGGGAGTGTGAGTGGGAGAAGCAGGCTTCTCGCTGAGCAGGGAGACAACGGCTGAGCCACCCAGGCGCCCCTACATACTAAATTCTTACATGATATTAGGACTTTAATTTTTTTTTCACAACTCAGAACTAAAATATTTAGATTATTGTAGCTATTAAAGACACTTTGGTTCAGCTTCAGTCTGCCTTTTCACAAAATGTTTGCCTTTTATTATTCTACATAAAATTTACATTTGTCCTGGCAACAGAACACAAAAATGTGAAAATAAGAGAGTTTGTGGAGATTTTGTTTGGAATATTGTACCATAATATACTTCATCTTTTTATTTAGGAAAATGATTTGTACCTCTTATTACTCAAATCTTTTAAATTATTTTTCACTGAAGTTCAATAGTTTCCTTCATACAGACTGTACATTTCTTATTTATGTATAGATTTTTTTTCTCTGAACATGTAAACCTCCGTACTATATTATCATCATGGACATGAGGAATTTTATATTGTTAAAATATATTTACCAATAAAGATTTTTACTATGTACTATTCGATAAAGGGATACTCACAAAGCATCTTTCTCTTTATAAAAATGCCAGAGCTTGCACTTAAAATTAACTCCAAGAGGAGGGGCGTCTTCTTTTGGATTTTATTTCTTTTTAGAATTTTTCCATTTTGTTTAATGTTTATGTAATTTTCCCAAGCAAACCTATTTTGCAGCCCAAGAGAAATCTCGATGATCATGGATATGACATTTTTTAATTGTTGGACTCTGTTTTCAGCTTTTCTTAAATATTTTACTTGTGTTCCTAAATGATGTATCTGTGATATACCTTTGTTTGTGGTAGTTTTCTGTCAATATAGACACAGGCTATGATTAAATCCCACTTTTAAACCCTGTCCTTAGGGACACCTCCAGGGAGAGGAGATTGTTTTGGCCAGCTCTAAATGAGGGGCCGTAGAGGCTAATGGGCACTGAATCTAGAACTGTAAAGAATGGGACCTCTGATGACATCAGGAAGGGAAGGCACAGCTCTTTGTTCTGCACATGTACGGTTCCATGTTGTCTCCAGCCTCCTGAGTTGCATGCGGGAGGCTCCAGCCTTTATCCTTTGGACACCTGGTTTTGGACAGAGAACTGGAAAGGAAGTTTGTGCTTTTTTGGGTTCTGTGGAATTTGGTAGTCAGAAAGAAAAAGAGTTGTAGTTGGATTGCAGTGGGTCGTGGTCACAATCTCCAAATGCTTCTCAATTGGGTGTTTAATGTGTGTAGTTTTGAGCCTGCCCAGGATTTACCTTCAGAGAAAGGCCTTTGAGGATAGGCTTTGCCAAGTGTCTGCTGTTTCAAGGTGGTGGGAAGGGTGTAGGGGAGGATGAGGACTGGCATCCAGCAGGAGATGAGCTGTGATCGCCTCTCTCACCTTCTTTGAGGAAAGCTCCTGATATGCCATGAAATGTATGGGCCTCAATCCCGGAAGGTCTGTTCTTCAGCTGCATGTGCCGGGGAGTGAGGCTCGTGATTGTGACTGAGGAGAGTTGTTACAGGCTGTCCGATAAGAGCTGGGGATTGTGGGGTCTTAGTGGTCTGTAGTAAGACACTGCCAAGGAGCATGGACTTCCCAATCAGTCTGGTCCGCATACACATCCGGACTCTACCACTCAACACATTTGTGACTTAACCACCCAAATCCTCAGTTTCTCCCTCACTAAAAAGTGAATGACAGCAGTAACTACTTTATGGGGTTGTTATAAGACTTAAAAATAAAATATGTAGGTTCATTTGCCAACCAGTAGATGTGCATCAAACAGTTTTGTAGTTGATGAGGAGTTATTTGAAAATGAAACCCAAAACTGTTGGAGAGTGATGTCACCAAGATGATGAAGTAGGGGATCCTGCCTCCCCTAGTTGAGATCCACAATTACACACCTTATTCATGAATGGAAACAGCTGGCAAAGCTCAGGTGCCCACTTACCAAAATTCAGCAACAGTAGGAAAAAACCCTGAGAATCACTTTTCAAAAAGAGAAGGAGAACAGCTTCATTTTGCCCCCTGAATCCCCCTGCCCCGGCTGGCACTGCTCAGTGCCAACAGGGAACTCCCAGCCAGAAAGGGTTCTTGCTGGGAAAGGAGGAGCCAGGTGAGCATCCAGCTTTCTGAGCCATTCAGGGCAGCATGCAAAGGACCAACTTTGGTTTTGCTCCACCCGGAGACTGGCAAAGCTAAGACATGTACAGATGGCTAGGAGCAAGGACAAGCAGGAGCTACCAGTGTCAGCACAGGGCGGTAGTGACCGCAGTTCCCAGGGACCCGCCCTGCAGAGGACCCTGGCAGCTCTGGTCACTGAGGAAACCAGTGGCCACTCAGTACTGTAGTGATGGGGAAACTTCTCGCAGACGCGTCTCACCTTGTGGACATACCTCTGAGCGTCCGAGAGTCTGCCCAGGTGATAGTAGACCCAGGCGTAGTTACTCCAGCGCCGCCTCACCGCGGCCGTTCACGTGTTGTATGTAGGCCATGAGGTTGTACGCCATCGCTCTGGAGTCCGTGTCTAAGAATGCAATCTGGTGACACACTCTGTCTTCTAGATCACCCGAGACGCCATCTGGTTTCAGTAAGTTCCACGTGAAATGGCATTTCAGCTGTGAAAGGGCTTTCTCCAGAGAATCCTTGTTGACCTCACTGTGGAGAAAATAAACAGGGTCACTGTGTTACCGGGCGTTGCACCCTGGGCCGCGGCGACACGTTGTTCATGTGTCAGCTTGCCAGGCCGTGGGGTTCCCGGCGGTTGGTGACACATGAGCTCGGGGGGTGTGACGGTGTCCCCAGGAGAGATGAGCAGCTGACTCGGGGGACGGAGTGAGAGCAGACTGCCCTCCCCATGTGGATGGGCCTCACCGCGTCTGCTGAGCGCCTGAGTAGAACCGGAGGCAGAGGGCGTGTGCAGTCTGTCTGTCTGTCTGTCTGTGTGAGCTGGACATTGTCTTCTCTCTCCTTAGACTGGAGCTTCTACCGTCAGCCTTCCTGGTGCGCAGTCACACTGGGACTGGAGCTTGTGGCGTTATCCCTCCAGTTCTCGGGCCTTTGGACTCTGACTAGAATTACACGCTTGGCTCTCTGCTGGGTTTGTAGCTTGTGGACAGCAGACCGTGATTATGACCCTCAGCTTCCGTCATCATATGACCCAATTCTTCAGTGTTTTAATATCTAGTGAATTTTGAAGTCATTTAATAGACTTTCGAGTCTAATATTTAAATATAGAGGCTTATAGCTATATTATTGTTTTGATATCATAACTGTATTTTATTGTGTGCAGAGTCCCTACTTGGGAACATAACCTTAATTACAACACTATTCCCAATGGGGGAAATGACTTGCTGCCAAATAAAATATGTCCTGCAAAATGTGACAAATGCTTCTTCTGACAGGTGAGGACTTTAGTCCTGGCTTTATGAAATACTCAAGTAAAGATCATTCCCTTCCCTGTTCTTCCTTCTTAAATAAACAAATGAAATCAGTAAAATAAACAAAAACAGCAAAGCCTTAAGTAAATCAAACATTTAAAAAAACTTATTCATGAAATACATTGCAGTATAGCTGTATGTTTGAGTATGCATAGAAAACATCTGGAAGGATACATATTAAATTGTTAACAGGTTGCCATGGGGGTAAGAGATGCTCTTACTTTTAAATTCATATGCTTCTGTTTGTTTAAAATTTTTACAATGAGAATTACTTTTATATTACTTTTGTAATAAAATAACAGAAATTTAAAAATAAAAATAGTAACAATAAGTAAAAAAATACACAGTAGTCTTAAGGCAGTGTTAGTGTGGAGAGTCAAATCACACGGCACACTTTTCCACTGATACTGCGGTGGTAAATATAAGTGTAGATGAAAATCAAAGAAACGTTAGAGAAGCTACTGTCAGCAGCATCTCGATTTAAAAAAAACCCCAGGGATACTGCTCTTAAGCAGTAGACCCTTCAGGTGGATACTCAAACCAAACACAGGGCTTAACTATTCCTGGAAGGTCTACAGGAAAACATGTCAGTCTGAAACCTTCAGGTGAAAGACAAAGCTACACAGACGTAAGCTTGGAATAGTCAAGGAGTTAACCAAAGGCCAGAAATTGGGGGGAACCACCCAGCCCAGATCCAAAACCAATCACTGAAACCTCGGTAATCTATGGATGTGGAATGGGGATATCAACTTTACCCATTTTTTAAAAATCATTTTTCTCAATCTGCTTTCTGTCTCAATAATTTTATTTTATTTTGAGATTTTATTTATTTATTTGACAGAGATAGAGACAGCCAGCGAGAGAGGGAACACAAGCAGGGGGAGTGGGAGAGGAAGAAGCAGGCTCATAGCAGAGGAGCCTGATGTGGGGCTCGATCCCATAACGGCAGGATCACGCCCTGAGCCGAAGGCAGACGCTTAACCGCTGTGCCACCCAGGCGCCCCTCTGTCTCAATAATTTTAACCTAAAATTTTTGTAGTTTTAGTTGGAATAAAACTAATTCCATTTAGGTTAAGTTTATTCTTCTAGTTAAAAGACCAGAGAAACTTGAGACAACGATTTTCCATTGTTCATTTTTTCCTCAAAACTGTTTCTAGTTATGCAGTAAACATTTTGGGGAGATAATACTTCTGATTTCTCATGGGCTCCTAAAGTTCTATATTTAAAGAAATCCTTTCCCCCCGTTTTAGTTTTTTTCTCCTTTTATTGAAGTCATCATAGATGGCAGACTTTTTACTATTATGAATTTTTTCTTTCAACAAAAAGGATTCTTTAAGTGACTGTCAGGTTAATGGTTAAATATCCTCATGAGTCAGAACTGGATAGGATCCATCTTTTGCAAGCTACATAGTTAAGAGCATAACTCATAATTTTGCACTCCTGAAAGAACGTTCTTGACCTAGGGGTCAAAGGCTTACACAGGATTATGCTCACTGCATAAGTGAGCAGTATGGGAAATTTGACAAAATTTAATCAGAGAATTATTATTATTATTATTATTTAAAGATTTTCTTTATTAGAGATACTTGGGGGGACACGCAGAGGGGGAGGGAGAGGGACAAGTCGACTCCGAGCTGAACTTAGAGCCAGACGTGGACTCAATCTCATAACCCTGAGATCATGACCTGAGCTGAAACCAAGAGTCAAACGCTTAACCGACTGAACCACCCAAGTGCCCCTAATCCGAAAATTATTATAAATAGCAGAGATAAAGGGGATATAGTCATAATGGCCATACCATTTTTGAAAGCTACAACATCTGGAATGTTTTTGTTTCCAAAAGGATTACAGTATTTTAATTAGAAAGAACAACAATACCCAAAGATTCATCACATTTAGGATGATGCCTGGTATACAGTAAACATTCAATAAAAATTGGCTCTGTAATTAACGATGGATTAAAACAATAAACAAAAATATATGAGCCCAAAATGGGAAGAAAAGCTTCAAAGAAATTTCCCAGCAATTTTCTAATTAAATAGAAAGTGGAAGCTCACGGAGAGCAGCCAGGAACTCTGCATTTTCTGGATATATCCTCTGGGCCTGCTCATAGTACTCAGCAGCTTGCCCCTCTTCTCCCTCCAGCTTGTGGACAAACCCTAGGGCACGTAAACTCTGCATGTCTGAAGCATCGTGACCAATCTCTTCACAGCCAATTTCTTCACAACACTTGTCAGTTTGGGACAGAGGGAGGACTGGTCGCTGATCTTTAAGGCCTCTAAATAATGGTGGATGGCAGTACTTTCTGATTTACAGTGAAATTCCTGAAAGCGGCCATAGTAGTAGTGGATCTGATGTCTGTGATCATCGGTTATGTTCTCCAGATGAAGGGCTTTCTGGAAAACTTCTTCTGCTTTGCTACACTGGCCTGTCTCGACATACATGTTGGCCAGGTCTGTGTAGACAAATGGGAACTTGGAGTCTCGTTGCACAGCTACTTTGAAATGAGATATAGCCATTGTAATAAGCCTATCCAGTCTCAGTTTATCCTCCCCTTTTGGTCTGTTGTCTGTGGCCTTCTTGATTTCGATCATTTGCGCCCTATAGCAAAGTCCCATCTGGTGATGCAGGAACGAAGACATTGGTGTCACCTTCAAGGCCTTTTTCAAAACTTCAAGAGCTTTATCCCAGGAATTTTTCCTCCTGTAGAATTTGGCTGTGCAGCGAAGGACATGAGGTTGGGAAGATATTTGGTCCAGGATTTCTTCAATATACCTTTCCCCTTCATCTTCTGCTTGTACATCTTGAAGCTTCAGCGCCAATAAAACTTTAATGCAGGCGTTACCTGGGTTTAGGGTGACAGCCTTCCTCAGCGGGCCCAGAGAAAAGCTCTTTATACACCCATGTCTGTCAGTATCGTCCAGCCGGTACACTGTGATGGCATAGCCGATGTTAAATTCTGGATCGTTGGGTTCTGCTTCCAGAGCCTTCTCAAAAGCCGCTTTTGCCCTGTGATAATAGTTTCCTCCAAATTTCAAGAGTGCCCACCGTTTCTCACAGTCAATCTCAGGCCTGTCCAACTTGTAGTCAGAAGGACTGGACAGTTTCTTACAGACGATCCCTATCTTGTCTAAATGCTTCTGAGCTTCCTTAAGCTGGTCCATGTGATAATACACCCAAGCATAGTTTCCCCAAGTGACCAGACGTCGCACTTCTTTTTCCGAGTGCTCTCGCTCGATGAGGTCTTCTGCTTGTTCCAAGCATTCTAGGGCATCTTCATTTTGGCCTTTTAGGAGTTTCACATAGACTAGTAGGTTATAAAGAGTAAGTCTGGATTCTGTGGTGACAAATTCAAGCTGCTGCCCAATGGTATCTTCTATGTCAAACAGAATGTCTTCCTTAAGTAAATTCCATGTAAAGTGAATTCTAACTCCAACAGAATGGCCTTCAAGGGGTCCTTAGGAATTTCACTGTCAAAGATAAAATCCTTTTTAAATTTTTGAAGAAATAGGTCCATTTTTAAACCTTAAACAGTGTTCTCTGCTTAGCAACCAAATTGTTCTTCAGTTGGAATTTACAGTTGAAGCACTAGGCCCTTATAACTTTATATTAGTTTCCTCTGTGTACAGCTATATCCTAGAAATATTTCATTAAATTCTCATTATTTATTGCAAGACCAGTTCCAGAAAGATGGCAGGGTATTGATTTCCTTCTGGCAGTCACTAACCGACAAGTACCACCTATTTTTACAGAAATTTAAATGTTTTGCTTACTAGCCTTGAAAATTAAGAATCATAGATCTATAAACAGTCAGTAACAAACACAAAAATTCCATGTCTGTATAATGAGTAGGATGGGAAAGAAGAATAGTGAGAAATAAGAAAAAGAAGTGCACTGAAGGAGACCTGGGAGCTGTACCAATATATCATTTTTGCTGAGGGAGGAAGGAAACCCCACAGAGAGAAAAGGCCCACAAACAGATAGGAACAATCCACCAAGAGACGGGGAAAGCAGAAGTTTGAGGAAGATAAAAAGGAGAGTAACAGATTTCAAAGAAGATAGGGAAAAGGCAAAAGGAGGCTGAGTAATAAACTCAGTAGGTTTTTTGTTTTTTTTTTTTAAGATTTATATTCATTTGAGAGAGAGAGAGCGCACACAAGCAGGGGGAGGGGCAGAGGGAGAGGGAGAAGCAGGCTCCCCACTGAACAGGGAGTCTGAGGTGGAAACAGGATCTCTGAAACTAGGAAGATGAAGGGGAAAGGAAGGGATAGGAAATATTCATTACAGGCAGCCTTCTATGTGCAAGAGCTTCTGGATAACCCTGGGGGTGGAACCCTGAAGGAGACACAGCCCTGCTTATACAGAGCTTGTAAGGAAACAGTCACAACTCAGCATGGCAGCCAAGGCCCATGGAAGTGACCCAGGAAGTGTACACAGTCCAGTGCTGCGGACGTCTGCGGCTTCGACTTGGTGAGGATCCCTCCTCGTGGATTTTGTTTCTGGAACATCCTCTCCCTCTGCTCTCGGTTCAGGTGATTTGAGGTGGGTTGTCCACCATTCACTCCAGTCTGGGAAGGCTCAAGGTACTCTAGCCATTCCCTGGTCCCAGTGATTTACTCAGAGAGAGTCCAATTAAGATACCATTTCACTGAAATGGGACTTCGCTAGAACTATGTCTCTTCCTCCTAAAAATTTTAAACTGGTAGAATATAAGTTCAGATTTGCTGGGGGCCATCTTCCCAGCCTGAGGACAGCCTGCCTGAGAAGGAATCTAACAGAGTAGAAAGCAGAGCTTCAACAGGAGGAAGGACAGAAGGCCCAAGATAGTGACTTAGCAGCCTTGCCTGGATCACCCTGTCTACCCCTGAACTTCTCTTCACCTGAAGAAATAACCCTCTTTTTGTTTAAGCTAGTTTCAGTAGGTTTCTACTATCTGCATTGGACAAAGTCCCGATTAATATTCCTAGTTTTATTTGTTTGTTTTTTGATGGCAGTGGTAAGGCAGTCAGGAAAGACTTTCTAAATCTGCCACTGGCCATAGTTAAGAAATATACAGAAAAAAAAAATTCCTTAAGGCTTCTCTCAAACAGAGGAGTGCCCTGCTTATGGGATGAACAGGGTACACTGTGTGTGAGAACATGCATGTATATTTCCCTTTCCACTGCATACAGGACCCCCATCCCCACATGTATTTGTATAAATGTTTATGGGAATTGTTGTACTATTTCCATCAAAACATTTATTGACCACCTCATGTCATCCATGCCAGACAATATTCTAGTTGTAATGGATAAAGCAGCGAGCAAGTAAGTTCAAAAAAAGGCCCTTTCTTCATGGTAATTTCATTCTAGAAGAGGCGGGAATAAAAGGAATTGAAAGAAAAGGAATATGGAAACAAATCAACAGGGAAACAAATGGACAGCATAATTCCAGATAGGGAGGAGTGTTAAAAAAAGAAAAAATCAGAGTAATGGTATTAAGTGGTGGTGGTGTGTGGGGGCGGGGGGAGGTACTTTAGTTAAGATTGTGAAGGAACAGCCCACGTAGAAAGGGGCAATTGAAATAGTAAGATCTCAACAGTGGAACAGAGGCAGTCCTAAAAGGTCTGAGGGCAGAATGGTCTAGGCCACTGCTTTTCAACCAGGGTGCTTTTGCCCCCCCTGGAGACATCCGGTGATACCTGGAGACCACTGTGGTCATTACAGTGGAGGGATGGTGCTGGCATCTGTTGGGTCAAGGCCAGGATGCTGCTGAATATCCTGCAGCACACAGGGAGGCTGCAACCACCACGAGTTATCAAGCCCACAGTGTCCGTCAGACTGAGGTCGAGAAACCCTGGTGTGGGCTGGGAGACCAGCAGGTGCAAAGGCCCTGATGTGGGAACAGACTCAGAGTGTTCAAGCGACAGAAGGAAGGGAAGCGTATCCGACGCACAGTAAAGGGGCAGAGTGGGACCTGAGGCGTGGTAGTCTCAGGGACAGAGGTGCAGGGCTTGCAGGCCATGGTAAAGAATACTAATTTTACTCTCGTTGCAATGGGAAACCACCACAGGGAGATTTTTAAGTAGGGAAATGAGAATGTTTGATACAGGCTTTTAAAAAAAAAAATCCCTCTGGCTGCTCTGTGGAGAATGGACCATAGAGAAGTCAAGAAAGTTGGGAACCTGATAGGGAAGTATTTATTCAACAAATATTTATACAGAGCATTTATTCAGGGCACTGTTCTAAGTGTTGGGATGCAGCAGCGAACAAAACAGAAAAAAAAAAAAAAAAAAGCCCTGACTTCATGTATCTTATATTCTAATAAGCAGTTGGCATTGGGGAGGGTGTGCCATAAGAAGACCTGAAAATAATTGAAAATATAGAGTAGGTGAGATGGGTAAGAAGTATAAGGAGAAAATTAAAGTAGAAAAGGAAAAATGGGAGGCTGTCAGGGGTCAGATAGGTAGTTAAAATTTAAATAGCATGGCTAGAACAAATCTCCCTGAAGAAGGCATGAAAGCAGCTGTTGATGGGCCACAAGGGGAGCGCGAGCTGGCCAGTGCTGGGGTTGCAGTGGAGGGTAATGAGGTCTGGATGGTTATGTCTGAGACAGATCTGACAGGTCTTTCTGATGGGTTGGGTATTGGGTGGACCAGAAGGAGAAGAGGGAATCCAGGGTAACTCTTAAGCTTTGACTTCAGGAACTGAGTGGGTAACTCGAGAGGACTATTTAGAAATGTTAATTTTGAGATGTTGACTAGACATTTAAGTGAAGAGGCCATGAATGAAGCTGGGTATTAATGAAGAAAGTACTGGGAATGAAGAGAGTGCAGTTAGAACTAGGGATATAAAACGGAGTCATCGGCATGCACATCAACTTTTTTTTTTTTTAAGATTTTATTTATTTATTTGACAGAGAGACAGCCAGTGAGAGAGGGAACACAAGCAGGGGCAGAGGGAGAGGGAGAAGCAGGATTCCTGCCGAGCAGGGAGCTCGATGCAGGGCTGGACCCCAGGACCCTGGGATCATGACCCGAGCCGAAGGCAGACACTTAACGACTGAGCCACCCAGGCGCCCCACACATCAACTTTAAAACCATGAATTCTAGAATGAAATTACCCAAGAAGTGAGCACAGGCAGAGAAGGTCAGAACAAAGCTGTACT
The DNA here is from genome assembly GCF_017311325.1 of Ursus maritimus. Classification (NCBI taxonomy): domain Eukaryota; kingdom Metazoa; phylum Chordata; class Mammalia; order Carnivora; family Ursidae; genus Ursus; species Ursus maritimus. Next base: position 80,457,742 of record NW_024426885.1, on the reverse strand, counting down.
ACACTCCAGGTCAAGCAGGGTAGGGGCAGGAAAGGAGGCCAAGCAAGAGCAATGCGTGAGGGAGCTGGAAAGCACTGGTGTCATGAGAAGAACCAATATTGTTAAAACTTCCATACTACCCAAAGCAATCTACAGATTTAATGCAGTCGCTGTCCAAATACCAACAGTGTTCACAGAACTAGAACAAATAATAATAAAATTTGTATGGAACCGCCAAAGACCTTGAATAGCCAAAGCTGACTGAGGAAGAAGAACAAAACTGGAGGTACCACAAAACCAGATCTCAAGATTTACTACAAAACTGTAGTCCTCAAAGCAGTCTAGCGCTGGCACAAAAACAGACACAGAGATCAATGGAACAGGACAGAGAGCTCAGAAATAAGCCCACGCTTACACGGTCAATTAATCTTCAACAAAAGAGGCAAGAATTTACAAAGGGAAAAAAAACAGTCTCTTCAAAAAATGGTGCTGGGAAAACTGGACAGCTACTTGGAAAAGAATGAAACTGGACCACTTTCTTTTACTATACACAAAAATAAAATAGGGGTGCCTGGGTGGCTCAGTCAGTTGAATGACTGACTCTTGGTTTTGGCTCAGGTCACGATCCTTACAGTCATGAGATCCAGCCCCGCGTCAGGCTCCACGCTCAGCACAGAGTCTGCTGGTGATTTTCTCTCCCTCTCCGCACCTCCCCTTGCACACTTGCACGCACTCTCTCTAAATAAATAAAATTTAAAAATTAAAAAACTCAAAATGGATTAAAAACATAAATGTTTTTATGACCTGAAACCATAAAACTCCTAGAAGAAAATATAGGTAGTAATTTCTTTTACATCGGCCATAGAAACATTTTTCTAGACATGTCTCCTCAGGCAAGGAAACAAATGCAAAATTAAACGACTGGGACTACACCAAAATAAAAAATTTTGCACAAGAAAGGGAACCATCAACAAAACGACAAGGCAATCTACTGAATGGGAAGAGATATTTGTAAATGATATATCTGATAAGGGGTTAATATCCAAAATATATAAAGAACTTATAGAAGTCAATACCAAAAAAACCAAATACTCTGATTAAAAATGGGCAGAGGACCTGAAAAGACATTTTCCAAAGAGGACATACAGAAGATCAAGAGACACATGAAAAGACGCTCACCACCACTAATCAGGGAAATGAGAACAGAGTTTCCTCAAAAAATTTAAAAGAGAAATACCACTACTAGATATTTACACAAAGAATACAAGAACACTAATTCAAAGGGGTACATGCACTCTTATGTTTATCACAGCATCATTTATAATAGCCAAATTATGGAAGGAGCCCGGGAGTCCACTGATAGATGAATGGATCAGGAAGATGGCGAGATACACAATGGAGTATACTCAGCCATAAAAAAGAATGCAATCTTGCCATTTGCAACAACATGGATGGAGATGGCGCTAGAGAGTATAATGCTAAATGAAATAAGTTAGAGAAAGACAAATACCATATGATTTCACTCATATGTGGAATTCAAGAAACAAAACAAATGAACGAAGAAAAAGAGACAAAAGACCCAGACTCTTAAATACAGAGAACAAGCTGGTGGTTGCCAGAGGGGAGGTGGATGAGGGGATGGGTGAAGTAGAATATAAAAAAAAAATCCATGATGTCATGAAAGCCTAAGGAAGAAATATTTATTTCAGGAAGAACAGATGGATATCGATATGTACAATGACCCTAAGAGGTTGAGTGATTGAGGACAGAGAAGAGATCACTGTTTGCACTGGAGCAACGCTGTGGGGGACCTTGATGAGCATTTTACTAGAAAGGCAGGGATGAAAACATTACTGGTTGGGGGGACAACAGGAGGTGAAAAAGTGGATATGGGGAATATAGGCCACTCTTTTCAAGGAATTTTACTATTAACGGAATAGACAAATAGAGCTCCATCTGGAGGGAGGCTGGGGGAACTGTCAAAAAAAAAGTTTTAATCATGAAGTTTTTAATGGCTTAATGATAAGCCATTGGGAATGATCCAGTATTGAGGGAGAGAATGATGCCTATGGGAAAGAGTGAGGATAACTGCAAGAAAGATGGAACATGAAGCAGAAGTGAAGCTATACGTTGTTAATACTCAACTCTTGATCTCCAGCCTCAAACTCCGAACCGTGGTTGCCATGCTCTTCATCATCTGTTCCATGTCTACTTCTCTAGCCTCATTTTGTACAATCTCCTCTCATTCATTGTGCTCCAGTCACACTGGCCTTTAAAAAAGGTGTATTTCCTCTGCCAAGTCTACCTACCTCAGGGCATTTGCATCTGCTTTTAACACCCTTATTCTGTGAATTCCTCCTAAGAGAATTCTAGGGATTACTTATCCTCATAATTCTGGTCTTGGCTCAAATGTCAGCTCTTCACAGAGGGGTACCCCCTGACCACTCTAGCTAATGCTGCACCCCCACCTTGCCAGTCATCCTGAAGTCTAGTATATCTCATTTTCCTGTCCTGCATAGCACTCATCAATATTTGCTGGGAGTTGGGAAGGAGAAGAGTGCTTTGAATCACATACAAGATTGAGGTTTTAAACTGCATGGGACTGAGTCTTTGGGAATGGGGAAGGGACTGTCTTAATAGCTAAAAGTGACAAGAGTTAGAGAACTGGATTAGTGGCACAACCAGTAGTAGTAATTGGACAAATAAAACCATTTCATTCTTACAATCTAATCTACTCCACGAATTGTTTTCCAGCTTTTATAAAAACTAAATTTAAACCTTAATGACAATATTATCTTTAGTACACATTTAAGTTAATTTGTAAATCATTAATTTCAGTTTTATAATTTTTTTTTAAGATTTTTATTTATTTATTTGACAGAGATAGAGACAGCCAGCGAGAGAGGGAACACAAGCAGAGGGAGTGGGAGAGGAAGAAGCAGGCTCATAGCAGAGGAGCCTGATGTGGGGCCCGATCCCATAATGCCAGGATCACGCCCTGAGCCTAAGGCAGACACTTAACCGCTGTGCCACCCAGGCACCCCAGTTTTATAATTTTCATATTTATTGTCATTCTTTCTGGGTACATATGCACATGTCTATAGGTGCCATGTTTTATTGATTGTAGGTGCTAGACCAGAGCTTGCCAACAGAACTTTCTTCCATGATGGAAATGTTTTTATCTGTGCTGTGCAATGTGATGGACACTAGCCACAAGTGACCACTGATCCCTTGAAATTTGGCTAGGATGGCTCAGGAACTGAATTTTACATTTCCTTTACTTTTAATTAATTTAAATGACCACATATGACTCATGGCTCCTGTATGAGACAGGACACTGGAGATGCTGGGCCTGTCTGGCTTCATAGAATAAAAGGCCTCCAGCACAAGTTAGAGCCCTCCTTTAACTTAAAATTGTTTGCTATTTTATTCAAGGTGAAGAGCTAAATAAAATGGCAAATACAGATAGATTTGAAAAAACAACTTCATGCATATGACCTGGGCTCACTGAGATTCGGCTCAAAAATGCAAATGCTGCACCATTTATAATATACTATCCAGAATCAATCAGGTGAATACTGAAAAACAACACAAAACAAACCCCTGCATAAAACTGGATGCTGCCATTCATCGCTAGTTTACTGCATGCCAGGCAGTGTGCCAAGCACCTCTAAATTACATTTAATTTTTATAACATTTTAGTATGTTCACAATTGTATGGATGGGGACTGAGGGACAGAGTTTAAACTCCATGCCCGAGGTTACTCAGCTATAAAGTGGCTGAGCTCAGACTCAGACCTCGTCCTGCCTGACTCAGAGTGCTTAAAGCTAATGTCTTTCAACCATAGTGCTGTACCACCTCTTTAACATAAACATTGGAAGTTGTTTTTAGAATAGTTTGCTTTAAAATACAAAATATATGTAATGTATTTAAAATTCATTTTGCCTGGGGAGGCCCTAAAAAGAAAATGTGAAGGGGGGGGGGAAGGACAAGCCAGGTGTTTCCAGATCTCAGGTGAAGAAAGTGATGGCTTCAAATATGAGCCCTCAGTCAAAAGTCCCAACATTCTACATTGTTGCAGCTGTGTCAGATGGAGCCACTTCTCACCAGGACTTGCTGTGCAGAGTGCTTTAGATAAGAAGTGGCAGAGGGATTTATTTCTTGAAGGATGATTAGTGGCTCTCTCAAACAACAACAGAGCTAGGTAAATAAAGTGATCTGGGGGCATCTGGGTGGCTCAGTCGGTTAAGCTCCTGCCTTTGCTCCGGTCATGATCCCAGAGTCCTGGGATTGAGCCTCTCATCCAGCTCCCTGCTCAGCAGGGAGCCTGCTTCTCCCTCTCTCTCTGCCTGCTGCTCCCCCTGCTTGTACTCTCTCTCTCTCTGTCAAATAAATAAATAAAATCTTCAAAAAAAAAAAGTGACCCGAAGGAAGGGCAGTGATCTTAGTTATCAAAGATAAAATTATCATCGAGAAATGCATTAAAATACTTTACTCCTACAATCCAATAAAGACTTCCTCATACAACATGATGACCTTTCAACATACTTCCTCAACTTCTGATCTTTCCCCTGAATTTCAGACTTAAGGAATTTTTAGTTCACATCTTCAATTAGAAGTTCAGTTGGCATCTGAAATAAACATATCCAGTACAGAAACCTGGACTCCTTAATTCTGTTCCTCCTGTCTTCCCGATCTTGTTTGGCAAATAACCTAGGAGTAATCTTTGATCCCTCCATTCCTCTTGTCTTAACCCCTCAACCAATCCAGTACAAAGTTGTGTTAATTCTACCACATCTCAAATCCATCCACTTTCCTGCATTTCCACTGCTGTTTTCCTAGTCTGAACTACAATCGCCTTTCCTTGGGGCTGGGGCCAAAATCTCTTCTCCCTGCTTCCTGTCTTAATTCCCCATAGGGTCCTAGTAAACTTTTGAAACTGTAAACCAGATCATGTCAGTTTCCCGCTTACAATCTCCCAATGGATACCCAACACCCTTAGATATCAATCCAGCCCTTGCCGTGTCCCACAGGTCCCTAAAGGACCCAGCCTTGCCTACCCATCTGATCTTTTCCCTCCTACTCTCCTCATTCACCGTATTTGAGACATACTGACTTTTCTTCTATCTCAAACACATCAAGTTTAAGGACTTTTATACCTGCTGTTTTTACTCTACTTGGGATGCTCTGCTTCTGAATTTTTGCATGACTAGCTCTTTCCTGTTACTCACTCAAATATACCCTACCCAAGAGGCTGCCAGGGCAGAGTTATCTAAAACAGCCCCCTCCATTCTAGGTCACTCTCTTAGCCCATTACACTATTTTATTTTCCTTGGAGCTCTTATCACTTTCTGAATTATGTTGATTATTTACTCACTTAGCTATTGTTTATTTCTTCCATTTAAATATAAGCACCATGAGAATAGAGACCTTATTGTGATTTAATTTTTTTCACCTCTGTGTCCGCAGCATCTATTATTCTAGGCAGATAATGGAAGCTTGGTTAATATTTGTTGAATGAATGAAAATGTAGATACATACTGGCAACTTCTGGCACGTCCAGCCCAGAGGTTAGGCTTAGCATAAAAAGCACCTGGATTCCAGATGAGGAATTCCTGCTAGTTCTTCCCTTCCTGCTAATGGCTCCAGACTTTTTCCCACTTAGTCTTCCCTATCCCGCTTGGCTTTATGTCTTGGCATGCTGTCTGGCCCTATGTTTGGATTCTGGAAATAGGTTTTGGATTGTCTTCTATGGTCCTGACTGGGAAACCTGGTATGATTATCCCTTGGTGGCTAGTGGTTTCTCTCTCTGGTGCAAGTGCACCAAAATCATGGGAGGACAACCCCTTCACAGCCTGCCCAGATCCCTGCCAATACGGGCTTACCAGCCGCCTGCCCATGCACCCTGTACAATCCCTCTCTGCTTCTGTCCTGAAGGTCAGCCCTAGCCCAGCCCAAGGAGGTTGAGGAGGGCTGTCCCGGAGAATGTGATTGTGACCGTGAGATCTCAAAGGTACATTCAGCCAGTCACTGAAGTGCTTTGCCCAACTCTGGAATTTGTACACAACCGGGTGCCCTGCTAAGTTTTACTTTTTAACTTTGTCCAGTTAGTTTTTAAACTTTGTCTCTGGGAAGCTGGCAGAGAGAGGCTCTTGTGTCTGAAAGAGGCAACATTTATCTTAAGGCAATTTTGATTTCTAGCCAGGAAGGAGCATCTTTCTTTGTTCTTGGGGGACACTCCCCAGTGGGGTCCACCGGCTTCCAGGCCATCCTGCATACACAGAGTGCACCCCTTTTCCCTTTCTTCAGGCACCTTCCTGAAACCCCCCTCCCTTCCTGCAGATGTTAGAAGTGGGGCACTGATTAAATTTCATTTTTTACTTCACATAATATTTGCAAATATTCACATGATAAGCAGTTGATTAACTCTTTCCACAGTCCTAAGATTTGGACGTCATTCGTTTTTACGGATAAGAAACGGACTCACAGAAATTAAGAAATGTTGCTTTGGGTCATCCAACGAGTGGGTGTTCAGAGTCGGGACTTGGAACAAGAATTTAGCCTCTAATCCCTCCACTGATGAATGCGGACGGTTCACTAATCAGGCGCAGGGCAGGGTGCCAGCACCTGGGCGCACAAACCGGGGGAGAAGAGCAGCCCTGCCCTGTAAATTGGTAAAGGAGACCAGCTACAGACACCCGCACAATATCGCGCACTGGGGGGGTCAACAAGAATGCAGCTCCCAGGAGGGGACGAGCTGAGACCTGGAGACCTCGAAGTCAGAAAGGCACCAGGGCAGTAGCAGCAGATCCAGGTGACAAGCCGGCAGCGACAGCCCCGGGAGGGAGTGGGAGGCCAGCGCCGGTGGGGCCCGGGCTCACGGGGGCGCCCCAAGCCGACGCCCGCTGTGGGGCGCCCGAGGCTCGGCCCCTGCAAGTGCCGCGGCGCTGCGCGGGCCACGGAGTCCGAGGCCTACGCGGAGTTTGGGAGCAGAAGCGGAGAGAAGCCTCACCTCATGGGGGCGGCGGGCCGTCCTAGGAGGCGGCTGTCCCCTCGGGCTTTCTGCGGAGGATGGGGAGCCCGGGGCTGCTGAGCGGGGGGGAGCAGGGGGTGGGAGGAGGGTGGGCGAGGGTGCGCATGGGGCGCGCGTGAGGCGCTGAGAACGAGGCGCAGGCGGGCGCGCGGGCGGGAGGTGCGCTTCCGCGGGCGTACGTGGCCCGGGTCTGTGCCTCGGCCCGCCTATAAAGAGCCGCACCCCAGCGGGAAAACGAAACTAGGTGGTCACCCTGCTCCAGGACGAGGCGGAGGCCAGAGCCAGGAAGCGAACTTCTGCAAGATCCTGGGGAAGAGGTTTGCGGAGCTGGGGGTGGTTCCGTGTGCGATTTGCAGCGGGGCCTCCGGACTTTGGTCTGGGGTCTCGCCTGCCTCGCCGAGTCTGTGTGCCACTGGAGTGACTTTTTTTTTTTTTTTTTAAATAAAATAACAGGAGAGGGGCACCTGGGGCTCAGTGGTTGAGCGTCTGCCAGGTCATGATCTCGGGTCCTGGGGTCAGCGGGAATCTGCTTCTCCCTCTGTCCCTCTGCTCGCTTGTCGTGCGCTCTCTCTCAAATAAATAAAATCTTTTAAAAAATAAAACAACTGGAGATTTGTTCTGTGTTATTTTTGTTGTAAATAATTGGCAGTGATGTTCTTTGTTATCTCTTTGCATTCTAAAGGGAAAGAAGTCCCTGCTTCCCGCCTCAATTCAACAGACAACACAGGTGTGCTGCTGTGCACCTGTGCCATTATTCCCGTTGGGTAAAGTTAGGAACTTTGGAGTCAAAGCGAATATACATTTTAGAATTTGACAGCTATTGCCGAATGGCTTTGCCGAGAGATTTCCACACCGCTTCGCGGACTTAAATGACAGTGCTCGTCTTCTGTGGCACTGCTTTGCTTAATACTTCTAATAAAGATGGGGGTGGTATTGGGGATCTAAGCAGAAAACGCCAAATACCTATACACTAAAATTTTTGTCCCCTTTGACTTTAATCATTCGTTCATTGATTCAGCAAATTATGTTGACCTGCCGAGAGCCAGACATTGTGCCGGACATGATCAATACAGCAAAGAAGAAAACAGAAGGGACCTACCATCAGGGAGTTAATTTCTGGAGGGAGTAGATCAAGATAATAAACAACAAATAAAGCATTGTGTGTCAGATGGTGCTATGGAGAAAAAGCACGGAGAGGGTTACAGTGCAGGGTGTTTTCCATTATAAATATGTGGGGGGGGGGGAAGGTTTCACTGAGTAACATTTGAGTAAAGAACTGAAGCAGGTGAAGAAGTGAGCACTGTGGTTATGGGGCCAAGGAAGGAAGTTCAAACCCCAGAAGGCGGGCATATACTTGCCATGCATGGATGGTGTGGTTGGAGTAGGAAGAGCAGGGAAAAAGTTATAAGAAATGAGATCAGAGAGGTACTGTCATGGGCCTGAAGGCTATTGTAATGTTTAACTGAAGCAGGAAGCCACATTTTAC
>NW_024426885.1:80356595-80449233 GCF_017311325.1 Ursus maritimus | reverse complement strand
TTTTTTTTTTTTTTTTTAAATAAAATAACAGGAGAGGGGCACCTGGGTGGCTCAGTCGGTTGAGCGTCTGCCCAGGTCATGATCTCAGGGTCCTGGGGTCAGCGGGGAGTCTGCTTCTCCCTCTGTCCCTCCCGCTCGCTTGTGCGTGCGCTCTCTCTCAAATAAATAAAATCTTTTTAAAAAATAAAACAACAGGAGATTGTTCTGTGTTATTTTTGTTGTAAATGGTGGCAGTGATGTTCTTTGTTATCTCTTTGCATTCTAAAGGGAAAGAAGTCCCTGCTTCCCGCCTCAATTCAACAGACAACACAGGTGTGCTGCTGTGCACCTGTGCCATTATTCCCGTTGGGTAAAGTTAGGAACTTTGGAGTCAAAGCGAATATACATTTTAGAATTTGACAGCTATTGCCGAATGGCTTTGCCGAGAGATTTCCACACCGCTTCGCGGACTTAAATGACAGTGCTCGTCTTCTGTGGCACTGCTTTGCTTAATACTTCTAATAAAGATGGGGGTGGTATTGGGGATCTAAGCAGAAAACGCCAAATACCTATACACTAAAATTTTTGTCCCCTTTGACTTTAATCATTCGTTCATTGATTCAGCAAATTATGTTGACCTGCCGAGAGCCAGACATTGTGCCGGACATGATCAATACAGCAAAGAAGAAAACAGAAGGGACCTACCTTCAGGGAGTTAATTTCTGGAGGGAGTAGATCAAGATAATAAACAACAAATAAAGCATTGTGTGTCAGATGGTGCTATGGAGAAAAAGCACGGAGAGGGTTACAGTGCAGGGTGTTTTCCATTATAAATATGTGGGGGGGGGGGAAGGTTTCACTGAGTAACATTTGAGTAAAGAACTGAAGCAGGTGAAGAAGTGAGCACTGTGGTTATGGGGCCAAGGAAGGAAGTTCAAACCCCAGAAGGCGGGCATATACTTGCCATGCATGGATGGTGTGGTTGGAGTAGGAAGAGCAGGGAAAAAGTTATAAGAAATGAGATCAGAGAGGTACTGTCATGGGCCTGAAGGCTATTGTAATGTTTAACTGAAGCAGGAAGCCACATTTTACTTATTTTTATCTTTGTAAAGATTTTATTTATTTGACAGAGTGAGTGAGAAAGAGAGAGAGAGCAGGAATGGGGAGGGAGAAGGAGAAGACCCCTCACTAAGCGGGGAGCCCAATGCGAGGCTGGATCCCAGGATCCCAGGATCATGACCTGAGCCGAAGGTAGACGCTTAACCAACTGAGCCACCCAGGTGACCCAGGAAGCCACATTTTAGAAAAGGTACTGAAGACTTTGTTGTGGGTGAAAAATAAACCCACAATTTCCTCCTTACCAAGGATGTAGAAAAATTTAATAGCACTCTAGTGCTTGAAAAAATTTTCAGTGCATTGTTTTCTGCCTTGTTTCTGCTTCTTTCCCTTCTTTTCTCTTAACCATATCTGGGCCAAGAGATTCTCTTTGCTTATTATGGTTTAGATGGATAGCAACTAAGTAATCAGAGGTAAACATGGAAGGGAAAAAAAGTTCCTGGTTACCTACTTATATTGTTTAGGAATTTAAATTCAGAAACACAAAAGCCATCTGTAAATACAATTTCAAAGGAAGATACATTTTCAGGATTGAAAAGAAACAAGCCTGGCTGCCGAGTGGGTGTTGAACATGCCAAAATTACTAGATGGAATTTGAATATTGATCTTTTTTCACAGACTGTTGGAATGGGTGAGTTCTTGGGAAAATCAGTAGTCCTTTGTCTTTTGAATTTATTCTTTTTTTTTTTTTAAAGATTTTATTTATTTATTCGACAGAGATAGAGACAGCCAGCGAGAGAGGGAACACAAGCAGGGGGAGTGGGAGAGGAAGAAGCAGGCTCATAGCGGAGGAGCCTGATGTGGGGCTCGATCCCATAACGCCGGGATCACGCCCTGAGCCAAAGGCAGACGCTTAACCGCTGTGCCACCCAGGCGCCCCTTTTGAATTTATTCTAATCAACACGTAAAACATAGCAGCTACCAACAAAGGGAAATAGAAAGTGAAACATGGCAGTTGATCTAAAATCTGCTTGGGAAACCAAAACATAAGTAATAACTCTTTCAAGAAATAGGTGTAGGAGAGGGTTTCTCAACGTCATGCTATTGACATTTGGGCTGTATGATTCTGTGTTGCGGGAAGCTGCCCGGCATCGTGAGATATCGAAGCAGTGTCCTTCCACATACCCATTAAATGTTAGTAGCACCCTGCAGTTGTGACAAACAAAATCGTAAGGTGCCAAAAGCAACTTTTTTTTCCCTCTCAGGGCAACTTTCTCTTCTCCCCTCACACCCTCCCTCCTTGAGAATCTGTGCTATAAATGATACTCTCATGTATTTGTTTGAATTCATTGAGTTAGTCCTCACAACTGGAAGAGATAGAGCTGGATTTCAGGTAGGAGAGAAAGAGTTGAACACAGATGGAGAGCAGTTGGGCATGATCCTGGAGTTCATGAGGAGGCCTGAGTAAAAGGGAGGATACCAAGGGGAATGTTGGAGAAGGCCCACTCCCTTCAGCGTGGGACTCTGGAGTGGAGGCTGTTGTATCACATTTGGTCTGGCTGGGGGCAAGCCACAGGGCTGTGGATTCAGAGTGAGGGTGGGTCATTCAAGCTGGGGCAGGCCATGGGTAGGGGCCCTCATTCCCAATGCAGTTCCAGCACCAGCAGCATCATGAGAATGGAGACACTGGTGGCCAGGGAGGGTCCTCAAGGAACTGAAGCTTGCAGTGGTGTGCTGACAGCAGTTAGCAAAGATCTGGCCTGGGGGCACCTTCACAGTAGTGAATGACAGGAGCTGTGGCTTGGCCTGATTTAGGAGACATGAGAGACATTTCCTAGGCACTTGGAGAAATTTTGGAAACTCTAAATAAAGACACCAGCTGAGGTTCTGCCAGTCATTTCCATGGGAGTAGCCAGCTCCTGGAAGTCAGCTGTCAATTTAAAGAGACTTCTTGGTAATGCCTGGAGATAGTCATGTGTAAGCTTGGCAGTAGTGTTTTCAATACCAAAAAGCATCTGTTTTTCTGGATTTGCTGCTTGTTGTTTTTCTCTGCAACATCCAGGCTATTGCAAACATGAGAGCTGCTGAGCCCTGAGGGTGCAGAGACTTCCTCCAGGATAGGGAGGGAGGGGATAGAGAGATGGTATTAGGTTATAAGACACTGTAATAACTGTGGTCTCTGCAGATTGTCAAACACACCTCACACAAACATATCATATAATCCAGAGACTTATTGCACGAATAAGCTCTGCTTTCTGGTGGCAAATGATGGATAGCAATACCTGGGAAGAGTTGCCTAGTAGAGAATCAACCAATTATCCAACAAGTATTTACCTTCAGTATTTTTCTCTCTGGGAGAGTTGGCAGCGGTCAGACTCATTTTTAGCACCACCTGGCCTCCTGCCCCAAACATAAGCACTGTAAGAAGGCCTTTTTGTTCCATCTAGTAAGTCTCTGATTTTAATTACAAGTTAAGTGGGGAAGATTGCCTCTCTGTAACTGATGTTTGCCCTTCAATGATAAAAAGTCTGGTCCCTTCAGTTCCTGTAGAATTCCGGTAGGAATCCAAAGGCCTGTGCAGTCTGTCTGTGAATTCCTTGAGGACTTGTATTCTTGTGGATTAGGATCCCCACCGAGAAGTGCAGGCTTTCCTCTTGTAGTTGAAAAAAGGTACAAAAGGGCTTGTCCCCTAGAACCTCTGGAGGCAGTGTGGCCGGGCCAACACCTTGATTTCAGTCCAACGAAACCCATTTCAAACTTCTGACCTCCAGGACTGTAAGAGAATAAATTTCTGTGGTTTTAAGCCACCAAGTTTGTAGTAATTTATTACAGCTGCAGTAGGAAGTTAATACATCCACCCCCCAAGTAAATAGAAGAACGAAAAAAGTCACATGGTTTCCTTATTTTATCCTTTTAAAAATATTGCTCGGTATACAACCCCTTTTAATAAAATGTCATAATCAAAGGTGATTGTACTGATGGTCTCTCAGATCATTTAGTATCCTTTTCCTATGTCTTGATCAAGACCAGAAAACAACTGAATAAATCGTGCTTCAAATGGCATAAAACAAGAGGAGCTGCTTGGAATAATTTGGCAATAAATTAACTTCCAGACATCTTCCTGGAGAAAGCTGACTTTTAATTGACTGTGCACTTGTTTTACTGTCTGTGTAGATTGTGAACTTCAGGAGGTTTGGGGAAGTGTCTGCTTTCTTCACTGAAGGATAACAGAGTATGCACCCCAAAATATGCCACGTTGGCATATGGATTATTTTTATTTTTAAAGATTTTATTTATTTATTTATGAGAGAGAGAGAGGGAAGGTGCATGCACATGAACAGGGAGAGGGGCCGAGGGAGGAGAGGCTAAGCAGGGAGCCTGATGTGGGTCCAATCCCAGGACCCCGGGATCTCGACCTGAGCCAAAGGCAAATGCATAACGACTGAGCCACTCAGGCACCTGGCACATGGATTATTTTCAGCTGAAGGCAATTAAGAAGCAGATGTAAGGAAAACTCTCTGCAACCCCCCTATCTGCCTAAAAGCAGTACATAAATTTGTAAAGATGTCCCCTTACCCTCTCTACCCAGAGAGAGAAGTTGATTGATGCCTGAGACCACTCTAGGCCCCTATCAGCCCAAGTCACTACCGGAGAAATCTACATGACAAACCTTATTAACTAGCTCTTATTTTCCATTAATCTCCCCCATGTATTTACATTCCTACAGTTTGCCACACTAGAAACTCAAGGTTCTTTTCCTTTTTCTTATCCCTTCTCTAAATGTAATGTTAGTTTGTTAGGATGCCATGTAAATCCAAGTTCTAACCACCCTTTGAGCTACTCATCACTGGGCGCTCCCATGTGTATGGGAGATGCATGTGTTAATCAACCTGTTTTTCTCTTGTTCATCTGTCCTTGTCAGTCTCACTACAGGGTCCTGGCCAGTGAACCTAAAATGGGTGGAGTAAAAAGATTTTTTCCTCCCCCACATCACCATATTCAGTATCTAACACTGAAAACTATATGTTGATAAAATGAATGAATTAAACATTTTATTTTATGTAAGTCCAGTGCTTTATTTGCTACCAGTCTACTCAAAAAACTGTTTTTCTACTAGATAACATTCACAGAGAAATGGTTCCTCTCACTCTCACATACAGAAAGGTATACATATCTGTTTCACTATCCACTGTTGAATACAAACAATATTGTATCAGGTTTCAGTATAAATGTTAAAAACTTACATCACTATAGTGGATTACTTAATATGTTTTTGAAAGCAGCAAGCAGAAAAAATGATTAGAGTTAACATGTTTACCTAAAAATCAAACAAAATGTGAACGCCGTTCATATTTCCACGGCTAGGGATCCTGTCTCAGAGTTCCCAAAGTCAGCAGCCAGCCGCAGGGCCCGCTCATAGTACTCCAGGGCCTTATTCATCTCTCCTTTGACTTTGTAGATGAACCCAAGAATGCTCAAGCTTTCTACATCAGATGCATTTCTACGAAGTTTCCTTAAAGCCAATTTCTCCAAAGATTTCATACTTTTATCCTTTAAAAATGGCGCCTTGTCTATTTTTACTGCTTTCAAATAATGGATAATTGCATTAACCTCAGATTTCTTTTGAAATTCCTGAAATTGACCATAGTGGAAATGTATCTTTTGGAGTTTTTCTTCTTCCAGTGATTTCAAGCAGAACGCTCTTTGATACGTGTCTTCAGCTCTTCCGTAGTCGCCAGCTTCTATGTACATACTTGCCAGGTGTATATAAGCAACGTCAAATGTGGGCTTTTGTTCCAGAGCAAATTGAAAATGAGATAAGGCTAATCTTATCATTCTATCAACATTTTCTCTATCCTTTCCTCTGGGCTGCCAGTTGGCAGCTCTCTTTATTTCGATCATTTGTGCCCTGTAGCAAAGCCCTATCTGGTGGTGCAGGAAGGCGGAGGAGGGGGTGGCCCGCAAGGCCATTTTTAAGAGCTGAAGAGCTTTATCCAGAGAGCCTTTTCTTCGGTAGAACTTGGCTGCGTATCGGAAGACGTAGGTCTGCGAGGACATGTTGGTCAGTGCTTCTTCAATGTACTTTTCTCCTTCAGCTTCTTGGCCTACGTCCTGAAGCTTCAGGGCAAGGAGAGCCTTAATATACGCATCTTTTGGGTTTAGCCTGATGGCCTCTTTCAGGGGCTGCAGGCAGAACGCCTCGCTAGCCTCTGCAGCTGTGCTGAAGACGTCCAGGCGGTAGATGGTGATGGCATACCCAGTGCTAAATTCAGGATTTTCCGGCTCCACTGCCAGAGCCTTCTCAAAGCAGGCCTTGGCGCGTTCATAGTTCTTCCCTCCACATTTCAGCAAGGCCCATCCCTCCTCACAGTCCATCTGGGGACACTCCATCCTGTAGCGGGAGGGAGCCTCGAACTTCTGGCAAGTGCTCTCCACCTTGTCCAGGTAAGCCTGGGCTTCTGCGGGTCTGCCCATGTGGTAATACAGCCAGGCGTAGTTGCCCCACGTGACCAGACTTCTCGCATCTGATTGGGCGGCATGTTCCTGCTGGATGAGGTCTTCTGCTTCCTTCAGGCTCCCCAGGGCTTCCTGGTTCTGGCCCTTCAGGTGTTTCACGTAGGCCAGCAGGTTGTGGATCCCCACGTTGTATTTGGTGTCTAGGAAATCAATCTCATCGAAGATCCTGTTTTCCAAGTCAGGCAGTTCAGTGTCTTCAATCAGTAACTCCCAGGTAAAGTGACATCTCAGCTGAGCCAGCTTATCTTTGACCTCATCTGCATCCTCACTGTAAAAACAAAAACATTTTCTTTGTTGAATGAGGAACAATCAATAGAAAGAAGCCAGATAAAACACCTCCTTTTTAGAACTTCGCCTTGGAAAGGGCATGCCTGCTTTGGTTTTCCTTAGAGGCGTATATGTCTAGGATCTGCGCGGACTTTGAATGCAGTTTGCTAGGTCCCATACACCGGTTTCACCACTTTCCACCAGGTCACCTCTCTGCTTCGGAGTCTTGTTTGTAAGATGGAGATAATAATAGATTTACCACACTTGAGTCTGGAGTTGGGTGAAAATAAATGCGCCTGTTTCTGTGGAGCACTTAGAGCATATGTACTATCTGCTATGAGTGTCCTATGTTCTTGTACCTATAATCGAGACAGAAACCAGTTAGAGAGGAAGAACCTTACGAAACGTTATTCACTTCAGGACCTTAGTCTGTAGATTTTGCAACAAACGAAGGCCCCCTAAAAAGGATGATATTTGTTCAACCAAGTTTTTCCCCCCTGTTTATTATTTGAAAATAATTATAGACTCACTGGTACTTGCAAAGAGAGCACAGAGGTCCAGCGTACCTTCCCCCAGTTTCTTGCAGGGATTGTGCCTGACTGAACGAGAGTACCATAGCAGAGATACTGACATTGGGACAGTATCTGTCAGTCGGTGTCATTTCATCACGTGAGTAAATCCATGGAACCGCCACGTCAATGAAGACGCAGAACTACTTTATCATCGCAGACGTCGCCCTCATACTATGCCTTTAGAATCACGCCTGTTACCCTCCCTTCTCCTTGCCAAAACCCCCTAGCCTCTGCTCACTTGTTTTTATCTCTATAATTTTGTCCCTTGAAGGATGTCATATCATGGAATTATACAGTGACATTTTGAGATTACTTTTTTTTTTCACTGATTGTAATGCCCCTGACATCTATCCAAGTTGTTGAGTTTATCAATGGTTCATTCCTTTTCACTGGGGAATAATATTTCGTGGCCTGGGTGTGCCGCAGTCAGTTTATCCATGCATCGATTCTGGGACATTTCCATTGTTTTTGGTTTGGCCCTATTACAGATCAGGGTGCTATGAACAGCTGTGCAGACTTGTGTGTGGACGTACATTTTCATTTCCCTGGATAAATGCCCAGGAGTGACATATAGGTCATATGGTTAGCGTGTGCTTATGTTTTTAAGTAACTGCCAAACTATTTTCCACAGTGACTGTATCGTTTTACATTCCTGCTAGCAATGCATGAAGGATCCAGTTTTCTGCATTCTTACCAGCATTTGGAATTTTCACTTAAAAATTTTTTTCCTTACCTCTCTTAATAGGGGTTAGTGATACGGCATTGTGGGCTTAATTTCCCTTCCCTAAGGGCTAGTGGTGTTGAAAATCTTTTCCTGTGCTCCTTTACCATCCACACATCGTCTTTGGTGAAATACCTGTTCATATATTCTGCCTGTTTTCTAATTGGATTGTTTGTTTTTTCATTGTCAGGTTTCAAGAATTCGTAATAGATTCTAGATGTGAGTCCTTTGTGAGGTGTGTGGTTTTCAAATATTTTCTCTCAGGGTGTAGCCTGTCTTTTTATCCTTTAAAGATAAAGGTCTTTTGAAGAACAAAAGTTTTTATTTTTGATGAACTATAGTTCATTGATTTTTTTCTCTCATGTATCATGCTCTTGGTGTTGTGTCCAGGAACTCTGCAGCAAGCACTGAAGATTCTCTCCTATGCTTTCTTTTTCTTTTAATTAATTAATTATTTTTAAAAAGATTTTAATTTATTTATTTGTCAGAGAGAGAGAGAGAGAGCACAAGCAGGGAGTGGCAGGCAGAGGGGGAAGCAGACTCCTGGCTGAGCAAGGAGCCCAACTCGGGGATCGATCCCAGGACCCTGAGATCATGACCTGAGCAGAAGACAGACGTATAACCGACTGAGCCACCCACTGGGCCCTCCTGTGATTTCTTCTACATGTTTTATAGTTTCACCTTTTACATTATATCTGTGATCCATTTGGAGTTAACTTTTGCATAATGTAGGAAGATTAATGTGCTGGCTCATTTTCTGCCTATGGGTATCTGATTGTTTCATCATCATTTTTGAAAAGACTATTATTTCTTCATTGAATTGCTTTTGCACCTTTGTGAAAAATCAGTTGGCAGTAATTATGTGGGATTATTTCTGGGTTTCTTATTCTGTTTCCCTGAGCTGTGTATTTATACCTACAACGATACCATATAATTTCACTTACTGTCTTTTAAAATTGTGTAGGGTGATTCCTCTCACTTTATTCTTAAAAATTATTATTCTGGTTCCTTTGCCTTTCCATATAAATTTTTTTAAAGATTTTATTTATTTATTCGACAGAGATAGAGTCAGTGAGAGAGGGAACACAAGCAGGGGGAGTGGGAGAGGAAGAAGCAGGCTCATAGCGGAGGAGCCTGATGTGGGGCTCGATCCCAGAACGCCGGGATCACACCCTGAGCTGAAGGCAGACGCTTAACCGCTGTGCCACCCAGGCACCCCCCATATAAATTTTAGATTAATATTGTCTATATTTATAAAAATCTTGCTGGAGTTTTTTTAATATTTCTTTTTTTTTAAGACTATTTGGGGGAGAGAGAGATACCGTGTGTGTGCATGTGAGAGAAAGCATATGGGGTGGTGGAGGGGCAGAGGGGGAGGGACAAGCAGACTCCCTGCTGAGCAGGGAGCCCGACTGGGGTTTGATCCCAGGACCCTGGGATCACAACCTGAGCTGAAGGCAGATGCTTAACTGACTGAGCTACCCAGGCACCCTGTTGCTGGAATTTTGATAGGAATTTTATATCAATTAAGGGAGAGTTGACAGTTTTGCTATGTTGAGTCTTCTAATCCATGAACATGCTATATTTCTGTTTATTTAGACCTTCTTTGATTTATTTCATAAGCATTTTGTAGTTTTAGGCATTCAAATCCTATACATTTTATGTTGTGTTTACAAGTAAGTAATTATTTGAAGCAACTTAAAATTATATTGTATTTTAACTTCAATTTCCACATGTTCATTGCTAGTATACATAAATACAATTCGTTTTTGTACATCAGTCTTATATTCTGCTACCTTGATGGGCTCACTCATTAGTTCTGGGAGTTGTTTTATAGATGGGGTTTTCTAGGTAGACCATCATGGCATCTGTAAACAGCATCAGTTTTATTTTTCCTTTCTGAGCTGTATGCCTTTTATTTCCTTTTTTTGCTTATTGGAGAAGAACTTCCTTTACCTATTCTTTTAGGGTAAATCTTCTGGGGACATCTTTTAGTTTTCCTTCATCTGAGAATGTCTTTTTTTTTTTAAGGTTTTATTTTTAAGTAATCTCTGCACCCAACAGAGATTTGTGGAGTTTGAACTCACAGCCCCAAGATCAAGAGGAGCACACTCCACTGACTAAGCCAGCCAGGTGCCCCTCATCAGAGAATGTCTTGATTTCATCTTCATTCTAGAAGGATATTTTTGTTGGATATAGGATTCTGGGTTGGAAGTTCTTTTCCTTCAGCACTTGAAAAATGGTGTGCCTCTTTTTTCTAGACTCCATAGTTTCTAATGAGAAATTAGCTGCCATGAGAATTGTGGGTTTTTCTCCCCATTATAGGTAAGGTGTCATTTCTGTCCCCTACTTTTGTCTTTAGTTTTCAGAATTTTGACTGCGTTGTGTCTTGGATTTCTTTGGGTTCATCCATTTTGGTGTTTGCACTGCTACTTAAATTTAGTATGAGATTGGATAATTTCTATCATTCTATCTTCAAGTTCATGAGTTCTTTCCCTGTGTTCTCCATTTGGTCTCTAGGTAAGGCAATGCCTTTTGTTAAGCGGGGGGAAGAACACATCCTCTTACTCTTTCTCTGTAGGATATGTATGGACTTCCAGAATAGAGAAGTCTAACCAAGGTTTCAAATGGTAAAGTTGGATTGGGGAGTGTGGGGATGCACTGATCTGACTCGTGATACTGAACTGGTGCTGCCAGTCTTTGGACAAGACAGTCAAGAACATCTAGCACAGGCAGGCACTGCCCAACAGGCCGACTGCATTGGGGAAAGGGAACTGAGAAGACAACACTCAGCATGTCCAAGTCGGCCAAGTCAGAAACAGTGGCCTTTTACTGAGTAAAAATGTGGGCCCATCTGTGTTAGCTTCTGGTCTCCACAGTTATGTTGGTCACTCCACACTTCCTGGCAAATGAGACACACAGGGTGGAGTACATTCTCAGTGAGTAAGTCTCCCATCTTCTACTCTAATTAAATGACCCTAATGCAAAAAAGCAAAAAACTCAGACAATAAAAATATAAGATGGTGATCTAGGTGGCAACATACATAGGTATGTGCCTATGTACATTTAAAAACTCTCCCAGCAAAGAAAAGCTCCAGGCCAGATGGCTTCACTGGTGAATTCTACCACACTTCTGAAGTGTCAGGAGCAAGGCGGAGCTACCAGATGTCAGGGGAGCCAATTAAAGCAACCAGCCCCAAAGGGAAGAAGTAAGGCTTTATTCATTACTGTGATGATACAAGTAAGAGGCTAAAACTGGAGAAAACGCCAACTCTGCTGTTCCACTGTCCCACACAAAGTGGCATACTGGTTGTAGGCCACGTAGATCAGCGCGGATGTGGCCAAGAGCCCCACAGAGAAGTCTCTGGCCATTTATGAACCCTGAAGTTGGGGGTTGTGTAGGTACTGAGTCAGAGTGGGGAGACGTGTCTTCCAGCTTTCCCTCTCCACCCCTCTGTCACATTGTCTCAGCAGAGGTACGTAAGGAAGACCTCCACCCAAGGCCTCAGATAAAGAGACCAAGGAATGAGGGGTCCTGGGTCAGGAACTGCAAATATGTGAGGAGCGTGATGAGCCAGAGGGGCCTGCGTCTTGGACTGCAACTTCCTTCAGAGACTGCATTTCACTGGCTGTGCCACGTCAGTGATGGGGGAGGCAGCTGTCCCTCACGAGGCCTGTCAGGTGAAGCCTTTGTATTTTCCTATGGCAGGTCTGGAAGATCACATATGGAGATTTAACCAGGAGTTGGAACCCTCATAAAAATTCCAATTCTCCTAAAACTCTCCCAAAAAATTAAAGAGGAAGAACACTACACTTTCCAATTCATAAATTCTACGGGGCCAATATAATAGTGATACCAAGGCCAAATAAAACAAAAACAAAAAATTAAACTACAGACCAGTTTTCATTATGAATATTAATGCCAAACCCTCGATACTAGCATACTGAATTTAACAGCATCTGAAAAGGATTATACACCATGACCAAGTAGGATTTATTCCTAGAATGCAAGAAATAATAGTTCAATGTAGGTAAATCAATCACTTGAATATGACACATGAACAGAATGAAGGAAAAAATCCATATGATCATCTAAATTGATGTAGATAAAGCATTTGACAAAATCTCAACATCTTTAAGGTAAAAACACTCAACAAACTAGAATAGACAGAAACTACCTCAACATAATAAAAGCCATATATTGAAATTCCATAGCTAGCATCACACTCAATGGTGAGAGGCTGAAAGCTTCTCCATTAAGATCAGAAACAAGGCAAGGATGCTCAGTTTTGCCACTTCTCTTCAACATACTTCTGGAAGTCCTAGCTATAGAGCAATCAATCAAGAGAAGAAATAAAATACATTCTAAGTTGGAAAGGAAGAAGTAAAATGATCTCTGGTTTACAAATCATGGGATTTTGTACCTAGAAAATCCTAACGATTCCACACAAAAACTGTTAGAACTAAGAAATTATTTCAGCGAAACTGCAGTATACAAAATCCACATGTAAAAATCAGTTGTGTTTCTGTGCACTAACAATGAACAACCGAGGAAGCAAATTAAGAAAACAATTCTTTTTATAATGGCATCAAAAAGAATAAAATACTTAGGAATAAAGTCAGCCAAGGAGGTGAAAGGCTAGTACACTGGAAACTGCAGAACATTGCTGAAAGAAGGTAAGGAAGACAGAAATAAAGTAAGAAGCATCCTGTGTTCATGGCCTGGAAACTTTAATGTTGTTCAGATGTCAGTTCCACCCAAAGCAATCTACAGATTCAGTGCAATCCCTGTCAAAATCCCAATGGTGTTTCTTTGGCTTGTTTTTTTTTTTGTTTTTTTGTTTTTTTTTTTTTTTTGCAGAAATAGAAAAATCCATCTGAAAATTCAGATGGAATCACAAGGGATCTCAAATAACCCAAATGATCTTGAAAAAAACAAAGTTGGAGGTCTCATACTTGCAGATTTCAAAACTTACTACAAAGCTACAATAATCAAAACGGGGTGGTGTGAGCATAAAGACAGACATATTGATCAGTGGAACAGAACAGAGAGCCCAGAAATAAATGCTCATGTTTGTGGTTGCATTTGTCTTCTAGGGTTACCATAATGAAGTACCATAGACTGGGTGGCTTAAACAGCAATTTATTTTCTTGTAATTCTGGAGGCTGGAAGTCCTGAATCAAGGTGCCCACTGATTTGTTTCCTGATAAGGGCTCTTACTGACGTCCACATGACTTTTCCTCTGTGGTGCATGGATTGAGAGAGAGCCAGTGCACTTCCTCTTCTTCCAAGGATATCAGCCCTTTCAGATTAAGGCCCCACCCTTATGGCCTCAATTAACCCTTAGCACTTCCTCACAGGCCCTATCTCTACAACAGTCACAGTGGGGGTTAGAGCTTCAACATACCACCAGAGGAACACAATTCAGTCCATAACGATGGCCAGTTTATTTTTTTTTAAAGATTTTATTTATTTATCTGACAGAGATAGAGACAGCCAGCGAGAGAGGGAACACAAGCGGGGGAGTGGGAGAGGAAGAAGCAGGCTCATAGCGGAGGAGCCTGATGTGGGGCTCGATCCCATAACGCTGGGATCATGCCCTGAGCCGAAGGCAGATGCTCAACCACTGTGCCACCCAGGCGCCCCCAGATGATTTTTGATACATGTGCCAAGACCATTTAATGGGGAAAGGTGTTTCAACTAATGGTGCGGGGGGGGGGGCGCACCTGGGCAGCTCAGTCAGTTAAGCGTCTACCTTCAGCTCAGGTCATGATCTCAGGGTCCTGGGTCCGTCTGGCTCCCTGCTCAACAGGGAGTCTGCTACTCTCTCTCCTTCTCCCTCTGCACCCCCCCCAACTAATGCTTGCTTGCTCTCTCAAATAAATAAAACCGTAAAAAAAAAAAAAACCCAACCCCCCAAAAAAACAAATGGTGCCAGGAAAGCTGGATATCTACATGCAAAAGAACGAAGTTGGACCCTTACACTGTATCCCAAAAAACAAAAACCTCAAAATGGACCAAAACTACAAAAATCTTAGAAGAAAATAGGAAAAAACTTAATGACGTTGGATTTGGCAGTCTTGGTTAGGACACCAAAAGCATGGGCAACACAAATAAACAGAGATAAACCGGATTTCATCAAAATTAGAAATGTTTGTACATCGAAGAGCACTACTGACACAATGAAAAGACAATCCACAAAACGGGAGAGATTATTTGCAAATCACGTACCTGATAAGGGATTAATATCCAGACTATATAAACAACTCTTGTAACTCAACAACAACAAAAACGAACAACTGGGGCACCTGGGTGGCTCAGGTGGTTAAGCATCCGACTCTTGATTTTGGCTCAGGTCGTGATCTCAGAGTCCTGGGATCGAACCCCACATTGGGCTCGCTGCTCATTGGGGAGTCTGCTTGAGATTCTCTCTCTTCCTTTCCCTCTCTCCCTCCTCCTACTCATGCTTTTTTTCTCTCTCTCTCAAATAAATAAATCTTATTAAAAAAAACATAACAACTGACTAAAAAATGGGCAAAGGATTGAACAGACATTTCTCCAAAGAAGATACACAGGTGGCCTTAAGCACATGAAAGATGTTCAGCATCACCAGTCATTAGCAAAATGCAAATCAAAAGCAAAGTGAGATACCACTTCACACCGTTAGGATGGCTACTATCGCAAAACAGAAAAAACAAGTGTTGACGAGGATGTGGAAAAATTAGAACTGTTGTGCATTACTACTGGGAATGTAAAATGGGGCAGTTGCCATGGCAAATGATGATGATTCTTCAAAAAATTAAATAGAATTGTCATATGATTCAGCAGTGCCACTCTGGGATATATACCCAAAATAAATGAAAACAGAGACTTGAACAGATATTTACATACTTATATTCATAGCAGCATTGTTCACAATAGTCAAAAGGTGGGAGCAACCTAAATGGCCATCAAGGGATGAATGGATAAACAAAGTGAATGTACGTACAGTGGAATATTATTCAGCCTGAACATATTAGGACATTCTCACACCTGCTACAACATGGATGAACCTTGACCACATTATCCTGAATGAAATAAGGCAGCTGCAGAAAGCCACTTCTTGCATGCCTCCACTGATAGGAAATATCCACAGTAGGCAAATCCATACAGAGAAAGCAGATTAATGGTTGCCAGAGCCTGGAGCGAAGGATGAGTGGACAGTGACTGCTTAAACGGTATGGGGCTTCTCCTCAGAGTGATGAAAATGTTTTTGCCCTAGGTACTGGTGATGGTTGGACAACATCGTGAATGTACTAAATACCACAAAATCGTATGCTTGAAAATAGTGAAAATGGCTAATTTTATCATACATATATGTTATCACAATAAAAAATCATGCTACTAACCTGAAGAGAAATTCTACAGGTGATATATACATATTTTTCTTTAGTACATATTGAAAGAAACACAAAAGCATTAAAACATAAAAACTAATTAGTATGCAGTCTGATATGGTCTCAGGAACCCCTCACTGGTACACCTTAAGAAATATGGGTTTAGGAGCGCCTGGGTGGCTCAGTCAGTTAAGTGTCTGACTCTTCTTTTCAGCTCAGATCATATTCTCAGGGTCTGGGCTCTGCACTCATCGGGGAGTCTGCTTGAGATTCTCTTTCCCTCTACCCCTCCCCTGCCTTTCTAAAATAAATGAACAAATCTTAAAAAAAAAAAAAGAAAGAAACATTGGTTTAAAGGTTAAATGAGGCATCACTGAAAACAGATGCCGGTCCCTGTCTCAGCTCTATCATTTGTCATCTCTGGGATTCTTAACGTTTCTAAATCTAAGATTCTTTATTGCAAAATCAGTATGATCTGAGTACCTGCCTCATTGCTGTCTTTTGAGGGTTAAATATAATAATTTACATAATACTTTAAGAAGCCAGGCTGGCACTTAATAAGCATTGAGGAAATGATAGCTACTTCTATATTATTATTATTATTATTATTATTATTATTATTATTATTATTTCCTTTATCAGTGATAACCCACTCCATCAGTCTATGGACTAGGGAGAAGGATTGATCATAGGTGTGTAATTATGCACTTTCTGGAACTTCTGTCCCTTCAAAATTTTGTCCACTGGAGCAAGTCAATATTAATTAAATTAATCTGCAAGTCAATATTAATTAAATTTTTTTAGTCTGTTGATATCAAGGGTGATTTAAATCAAGATTCAGTTTGGACAACATAGAAATTCCCACATTAGGGCCTTTAGCTAAGAGAGATGTGAATGTTCTAAGTACCCAACTCCGGTCAAGCCCCGTGGCCAGCAGGATATCAAGGATCTGCAGACCACTTGCTTCCCTAGCAGAGAGGTAATCTGCTCATCTTAAATCCCGTCAGACTGAGAAGACCTGCCGTGGGCACCCAGCAGTGCAGACGGTGAGACCGGAGGCCTACAGAAGAAGGTCTTGTTGTCCAGGCCGCAAGCTTCTGCTACCCCATGTCCACAGAATTTTTCTCAAGAATCTGAGAGAACCCGGGACTGTGGCTCATACACTTAGCCCCCATAGTGAGGAGCCAGCAGAAAGCATTGTCTCTTTCCAGACTAACTTTCCATTCCTAGGTCAGACAGTAGTGAGTTTAGGGAAAAGAATTTCAGAGACAGGGGGTCATTTCCTCCCTTCCTAGAAAACTCTTTTCCTGCATCCCTCTGCTTCTTTGGGCCTTATTATGAGGTAAGCTGCCTCAGGATGATGGTAACACAAAGGAAAATGCCTGAATTAATGAACACTCAGTCCACAAGCAGATGCCCAAATAGAAGAGTAAGGGAACTTGAAATTACTGAAACGAGGTCTCTTGAGATGGTTTTGATTAACATTTTTTCCAAAACTTTAGACTGAAAGGCGGGGAAGCAGAGAAATCCTTACCTCATGGCTGCGGTGAATTAGACAGCAGTTCTGCAGCTCCTCAGAGACCCAGCCAGTCTTCAGGATGTTCTGGACTTAAGCCCCGTCACGGGGCTAAATAAGATCAGCAGTTAATGATGTAAGCTGTAGGCGTGTTGTTACCAAATTAAACTGGAAACCAAGATAAAAACTGAAAGTGGAAACTGAAACTAGTTAGCAGAGTTCCTGCTTGGGGAAAATGAAACAGGGATTGCTTTCTTTGTTCTGTTTGAAAAAACCGATAGAGAAGAAGCTGGTGAAAGGAGTTTCACTGATCACACTAATTCCTTTCTCGGGCTCTGCATGACCTTGTGGAGAGCGGGAAGGGGGGCGATGCCAGGCGTGCAGAGTCCACTGAGTCCGGGGCCAGGGATGCCTGTGAACATCAGCTTCTGTGAACTTGCCAAGCTCATGCCCCAGATCTGTGCCTCTATTGGCTCATCTGGAAACAAAGTGTTCCTTTCATAGTATAAAATTCTGCACATATCTCTAAACTGGAGTCTGAACCCAAATTTGTTGCGATTGTCTGAGAGGCTGTGTTTTACTAGTTCTACTCTGCCTTTGTTTTGCATACCCTTCCTGAGAATGGCCAATGACAGTAAGAGCCTGTATCTAACCTCTTCCTTGTTCATTGGAACAGAGAAAATGTCTGTGCGAGCATCTTGAGACTTCCAACAGAACACGTTAGGCCTTAATGACAGTATTTTTAATTGTCTCTGTGGTAGTGGCCTAAAGCTTCTTGTTTCTCAGACTTGACTCTCATAGCTGTGCAGGGGCACTGTCCAGTTCTGTCCGGTTCTCTAGGTGCCCGTGGCTCTGTTTAATCAGCTGAAAGAGTAATAGGTGCTGGGGCGCCTGATGGCTCAGTCAGGTCAGCATACGACTCTTGGTTTTGGCTCAGGTTATGATCTCAGGGTGGTGAGTTTGAGCCCCACGTCAGGCTCTGTGCTCAGCAGGGAGTCTGCATGAGATTCTCTTTCCTTCCTTTGCCCCTCCTGCTTGTGCTCTCTCTCTCTCTAAAATAAATAAATCTTTAAAAAAAGAATATTAAGTGCTTATATAGATTTAGTATTCCTAACAACTCTCAAAAATATAATAGCAGTTAATCCAAATAAGTTCATGTGCCCTAGGATTAATCTTTTCTTTTTTAAGATTTTATTTATTTAGTTGAGAGAGGGAGAGAGCACAAACTGAGGTAGAGGCCGAGTGGGAAGGAGAAGCAGGCTCCCCACTGAGCAGGGAGCCCGATGCGGGGCTCGATCCCAGGACCCTGAGATCATGACCTGAGCTGAAGTCAGATGCTTAACTGACTGAGCCACCCAGGAGCCCCTAGGGTTAAACTTTAATAAATAAAAGCTAACCGAAGTTTGTTGGTTTAATTAAAACTGGCATGTTTTCAGAGCTAGCAGCATTAGATGTAATGCAGATAAGCAACTTTTTCTATCTGGGTTTACTAATCATACAAAGTCATGTTACCTCTGTTATAGAATTTGTCAGCAAGAAAGATAATTTAAAGATAACAGTTAGCTGTTTAATGTCTTGTGAAATGTTCATGACTCATCTAAACATAATTACTAAGAACAAGTGAATTAAATAGATATAAGTAAGATAAACTTTATAAATTAACTTTCTAGCAATATTGATGTCTTCAGAAATAGTGTGCCCAAATCTTTTTGGCAACTTAAAACTCCAACTTAAAACCTTGGAGTTTTGCTGAGTTAAATTAGATGATGGCTAGTCATTAAATATTTAGGTCATTTCCTAATAAGATAATACATTGAGATATTGATCGCTAAGCATAAGTTTATTTGCTTTTGTCTTTTAATTTTTACAGAGAGACTATATATATAGTCTCTATATAAGTCTCTATATAAGTCTCTCTATATAAGGTGTTT
The DNA here is from genome assembly GCF_017311325.1 of Ursus maritimus. Lineage (NCBI taxonomy): Eukaryota > Metazoa > Chordata > Mammalia > Carnivora > Ursidae > Ursus > Ursus maritimus. The sequence goes on along the minus strand of NW_024426885.1, from coordinate 80,430,297 downwards.
TTTTTTTTGGTTTTTAATTTTTACAGAGAGGTTGTATACATATAGACTTTACATATATTTAGTCCTATTAATAAATAGGTTTTATGACAAAAGAATTTAAATTACCATGAGGAGGACTATACTTCTAGAAATTATGAAATGTGTTTATAAATTTGCCAGGCCGTTATTGTTGCTTTCTTAGTTTTCACTAGGAAATAAGAATTCTAAGAGTTAAAAATTCTAATTAGTATATGTAAAAGTAATTACCAAAAACATTTTCTTAGATTATAGGTCTGTTCTTTTTTAAAAAAGGACTTTATTTACTTGAGAGACAGAGAGAGTGCGCAGGCACACCCGAGTGGGGGGCGGGAGGGGCAGAGGGAGAGGAAGAGAGAAAGAGACGCTCCAGGAGACTGCATGCTGAGCACAGAGCCCAGTGGGGCTTGATCTCATGACCACTCCCCAAAATTGACCCCTGGCTTGAACTCATCTGCCCTCCACCGCCTGTTAATGACTCTATAAATACTCAGCATTGCTGGTTTGATGTATGCACCTGAGGGGTATATTTTTGTTTGTGGATATGATCACCAGTCTTGGGCTTATGAATGTCTTGATAGTTGGAAAGCCATTGGTGGCATGTGTTTTTCTTGTTTTTTATGTTTTTTGGCATTTAACATCCTCTTTAACTTCCTCAAAATGGCTACAACCACTACTCCCGAATCTTACTCAAGAAGGAAAAGGGCCTTATCGATAATAGATGATTACCCTGATGAGGAACTTTTTGAATATGAAGACAACAGCTGTGGTCATAGCCAAGGCTGTGACCTTCCTGCCAGATATTCTGGGGATCAGTTTAACCAATACCTTGGAATCATAAATTCATGGCTTGAAGTAGACATGGCCAACTTAGAAGTTATGATGAGAAACCATGTTAACAGAAGAGCTCGCTCCACTGCCTGAACCGTTGAGACCCAAAAAAAGCTTTAGATTCCCTAGCGCAAGTGATCCTTGGTAGTAGAATAGCATTAGACTGTTTATCTGTAGCTCAAGGAAAGCTCTGTGCCGTTGCTAACACCTCATGTTGTACATGGATAAATACCTCTTCACAGGTAGAAGCAGAACCCCTAAATTACTCAGATGAGCTAAATCCTTAAAGAGACATTCATATTTTACATCAAAATGGTTTGATTTTAATTTCACCTATTTTTAGCTGACTTCCTACTAGACGCAGAACTCTCTTATCCTCAGGATTGCAAATTTTTGTGCTGTTAATTAGTGTCTTAATTTGTGCCCTATTCAGCATCTTCAAACTATTTGTGTCATGCATTTATTTCTTTTTGCTGTTTCTCCCCAAAATATTGTGACGGTAGCTCAGAGACTGGAAATGATTGACCAAGCCTTCCCTCCTGAACATCTTTCCTCAACTGACCCACTGATGCATCTGGCTAAGGACAATGCCCAAGATCCCCTTCCCTGAGTCTCCCTGTTGCTCAAATGTGGACATGGTCCTTAGGACGACAACTCCTGCATATACATCTTTTTCTCCTCTGTGGGACACGCCGTATCGGAAATGAGCCTTCTTATGATGGATAAATATCTCTTTGCCCATCAGCTTGAAATTTGTTAAGAGGAGGGGTGCCTGGGTGACTTAGTCAGTTAAGTGTCTGCTTTTTGGCTCAGGTCATGATCCTGGGGTCCTGGGATTGAGTCCTGCATCAGGCTCCCTGCTCAACAGGGAGCCTGCTTCTCCCTCGGCCTCCTGCTTGTGCACTCTCTGTCTCTCTCTCATAAATAAATAAAATCTTTAAAAAAATTTGTTAAGAGGAGACCATTAGACTTGCTTCCCTGAAAACTGAATCTGGGGTATGTCAGACCTGTCACATAGGCATTTGGGTACCATTGTCAGCCACGTTTTTTTGTGTGGCCTGAAATAATAAAACCAGAAGAAGCTTATTGAGACAGAAGAACAGCAAGTGTTTGACATGAGAGAATAGAGAACTGAGGTGAGAGATGGAAGGTTCTGATGGTGCCTTTCGTCCACAGCTTCACCATCAAGAGTCAAGGGGCAAGGACTGTGTGCAGTGTCTCGTGGTGTTTCCAGGTGACTACAGAGTTGAATGAAACCTGATTACCAATGACTGTGGACCTGGCACCATCTTGAGGGGCGTTCCTAGTGGCGTAAAAACTCAGTGACTGGCCAGTGTTTGGACCCAGATCTGCCTCCCACCCTACAGGAGAACTTCAGCCCTCTGTTGCCTGTCATGGAGGTTGGTGGCTGTATTCTGGATGGCTGTGTAGGAAAGGAGAGATTGAGGGAGGTAACCCCATTTTCAGTTAGTCTCCTAACTATAGAAGGAATCTACTGTAACATATAAAAACCTACTCTTACTGAAGTGGTCAGGATTCTGTTGCTTTTGGTTTCAGCCTGACAGAAATAAGCAAGCCACCTGGTTCAAGAACGAAAGGAATGAGCCAAATGCCAAGAAAGCCTCTTAACCCCTGATCACTTGGGCAGGAGTGAAGAGCAAGGTGTGGTTTGACATAAGAGTGCCCAGCTCACCGTGCATCTCAGCCCTCACCACTAATATAAGCTTCCTTGGAGGTGTCCTAAACTAGCCAGAAAGGTCTGCACAAATAAAAGCTTCTCAATACATAAGACAGGTTTATCCATATGTTCTGACAAATGCTCAGGCCATAAGCAAATGCCAAAATACATGAATTAGAAGAGCTCTCCTGTTTTGGGAGGCAGGTGTCTTTGGAATTCTTGCAGAGAAAGGCGATTGGGTTTGTAATTTTCCAAATGCACTGGATAGCATGCAGAGAAGCAGACAGAATGTCTGTCATTATTGTGCATTTGGCAGCAATCCCAGTTCTGAGGAGCTTTGGCTCAGAGTGAACAGATATTCAGAATCTTGCCCATGAGTGACATTAGAGAGAGCAGAAAGGAAATAGCCAACAAAGGACACACACATGCACGCCTGTGAGTGACTGTGTGTGTGTTTACAGTTGAGAAAGAAAACAAGAGCTGGAGAAAACAAAACTTTCAGAAAATGAAATTTCACCACTAGGCGATGATGAGTCCATTACCAGGAGTCTCAGACCAGCTCCCTGAGGGACTGACCAGCTGGGACGAGTCGCTTCGCCTCCATGAAAATCAGTCTCCTCAGCTGGTAAACCAGTGATTTGGAATAGATGATTGGATCTCAACCCTCACTGCACGCTATAAGCATCTAGGGGGTTTTAAGAGTGATGCTAACTAGGGCGCCTGGGCAGCTCAGTGGGTAAAGTGTCTGCCTCGGCTCAGGACCGCGTCGGGCTCCCTGCTCAATGGGGAGACTGCTTCTCCTTCTGCCTCTCCTCTCGCTGGCACTCTCAATCTCACAAAAATAAAAAATCCTTACAATAAAAAGGAGAAGAATGCTAACTAGGCCCCATCCTGGGCCAATTGAGAAGTCTGGGAATGGGCCCCCACCCCTGTCTCTGTGTTAACAGAAATCCTCAGGTGATTTTGATGCACAGCTGGGCAGGAAGCAGGCCCTAGATGATCCCTGCAATCTACTGTATAACTGGAATTCTCTGAGGGACCTGGGACTCCATCCCTGGACCTACGTTCTGTTCTGCGTGGCCCGGATTCAGTGTCTTCATTACTCTGTGCCTTATTTCCCCACCTGCACAGCAGACAATCACCTCCACAGTCTCTTCCTGATGCATAGGACGGCATGGAAGAAGAATGGAAGTTTGAGTGTCTGGACCACTGTGTGAAAAGCATGTTCTTGGCTTTTGGGATTATTCCCAAATACTTGGAATCACATCCGTGGAGAAGAACTCAAAGACACAGAAATCCTTTGTTGCCAACGGTCTAATGGATTTCACATCTTCAGCCCTTCACTTGTCCTCTCAGTCCACCTTGACCCCCAGTTTGGCCTACTGCAACATAATCAAGTACTAACTGAATTTGTATCATTGCCTTTTTGACATTTCAGGCTTATTCTGAAATAATTACAGGCTCGCAGGAAGTTGTAGGAGGAGCCTTGTATGCCATTTGCTCCACTCCCCCCACCTGCCCGTGGCTCATTCCTGTATAACTGTAGTACAGTGTCAAAACCAGGAAAGTGACATTGGCATTCTGTGTATATTTTAAAGATAAAACAGACCATGAGTTCATCTTACAAATTCAAGTTGATAAGATTTTTACTTAACCTAATTGACGTTACATCTGTGTATCTTTTCTCCTGAACTGAATGTCTAAGTGATGCTGATATTCATATGATCTATTCCACAATGCACCTCAACAGCCTCAGAGTAAGAAAATCAACAAAACAACCTTCAAAATGATGGCTGAGTATAGTTTAAGATTTTTTTTACTTTTGCTGTTCCTTTCGTCCATAAGCTATATCCTTCTAAAAATAGACAATCAAATTACAGCGTACGGAAAAATCACTGGGGTGGGGGGGTGATAGTGACCTTCGGAGTGTTGGTTCCAGCACCATGGTGCCCTCAGGAAGTTCTTCATGGTGCGGAGCACTGTAAGATGAATCTGGGGAAACGCATCACCACTCTGAACGCTGCCAAGCTGGGACAGACACCTAGATAGTTTGTGTGCTCCCCCCCCTCCCCACGTGGCCTAGGCCCGGCAGAAGCAAGATCCCAAGACTGCAGTGGCTGGGAGAACTGCGACGCAGTGACTGATAGGGTCTTTCTTGGGTGCTCAGCCCTGGCCGTCCTGGGGACTTGGAAAAAGGGCCTGTCTTTGGGGAGTCAGATGAGCAGATAGGGAAGAAAGGGGCCCACACCCTTGCAGAGGGACTGCGGAGAATCGCCTGCACTGGGGAGAAGCTGCATGAGAGGGAAGCTGTCATCACTTTTGAGCAAACTGCGGCCACCATAGATAACGCAAAAGACTGGAGCAAGTTTGTCCTGGCCTATGAGCCCACGTGAGCCATTGGTACTGGCCAGACTGCAACTGTACTTCCTAAGTACACGAAACGCTCCAGGGATGGCTTAAGTCTCACGTGGCCGATGCAGTGGCCCAGAGCATCCTGTTTATTCGTGGACGTTCTGGGACTGGAGGAACCTGCAAGGAGCTGGTAAGCCAGCCTGCTGTGGGTGCCCTTCTTGTGGGTGGTGCTTCCCTCAGGTCCAAACTGGGGGACGTCATCAATGACAAACTGCGCCCCATCCATTCCCCCTACTCCTCCTGCTCAGCCAGGGACAAGGTAGCTCAGAGGCGCAATCACTGCGCACCCTACGGCCCCCCAGAGCTGCACATGCTTCTGGATTGTGTCACCTCCACCTCCTCACGGCCTAATCCAAACTGTACCCCTTCTTTACCTTTACCCCTACCCTGTAATGGTTGGGCCAGGCCTCTCCCTTCTCCACTTATTGTCATGGTTAGCACGACACAGGTGACCAAGGCGGCTCTCCTTGGCTGAGAGGGGAAAGGCGTGGAGTTGGCTCGCGGGTCCCCTCGGTCCTGAGGGCAACAGAGAGAAGCCAGCTTCTTCTCCCGTCTCGCGCCACGAGGCCAAGAGCTGAGAGCCGGGGGTGCGGCTCTGTCCCACGGAACCGACTCCTGTGTGTGTTGTGTGTTGAGTGTTTGTGAAGTTCCACGTCTGGGGAAAAGAAACACCCGGTGCTTCAAACAAATCACCTGGAATATTTTCTCTCCATGGGCTTTTATCCTCTAGCCCATATATATTTTGGTTCCCTTGCCTCATTTTTGTTTCCCTTTTAGATTTTTTCCCCTTTCTATCCGAACAGTTTTGTTTTGAGCGTCATCAAACAGAGATAAGTAGAGAATTTTACAACGAACACTAGTTGTAAGTGTTCTTCTCACCACCTGGATTCTACAGTAACATTTTACTGTATTTGCTTGATTCCATATCTATTCATCCTCCAGGTCTCTATCCATTAATTTATCTTTGTTTTTGTTGTGGTGTAAGCAAGCTGTCAGTACCACTAGCTGACACGTCAGCATGCATACCGTGATGACTTTAGTCCCATCTTGTTTGCAAGAAAAAGAGTATTCCTGCTCTAGTAGCTTTTTGCAGGTTAAATATAATAAATTCGTTCTTTGTTTAATAGCAATAAAGTTGAAAAGGGTGCTAATTACGTGTTTTGTGTTCCCTGAATGACCACCCCCAACACCGGTCAGTTCCAGGCCTCAGGGAAAAACCAGCCTTATAATCCCATGGCCTGTAGAAGTAAATCCCTACCCAATATTTTAAAAAAATTCTCGGTAGTGTTTATATTCCCAAGGCTTCTACTACCTTTGACCTTCTACTGCTCTAGAAGTTGCTTCTGTGTTTTTCGACTTCCACCCAAACATAGAATATACACCTTTAAAAAAGTTCCACCCATAAAATGCACTCAGAGACATTGTTAGCTTATCAAGTGGTTAATTTTACTGAATGTTTTGGGAGAAAATATTTTAGTTAGAAACAGGAGAAGATTATATCATGCACGCACAGCAAACACTTAAAAACTGCGTTAATGTATTTGTCACATTTAGCTGGCATGTCCTAAATCAGCTTTCCCTTTGTCTTTCCTCAATACGTTTTAATTTTTCTTAGATGTGAGTACATGTCCGGCAACATGTTTGGAACACATAGATCCTTTGTGATTGCCAGTAGCTGGACAAACGTATAGCGAAGAGTTTGAGTTCCTTAGGAGGTTAGAGACTTGGCTCACTGAGCAGCAGGTCTTGGCAGCAGGACGGCCCTGGGAAGTGGGCCCCAGGGCTGGAACACGGTAGTGACCCCCTGAAGTCCCTTCTCCTTTTTTCTTTCTCATCTTTGCTCATTTGCTTTGCCTTCAGATCTGGTAGGTCAGCGTCCCTGGCCACATGGAAAAGAAAATCCTTTCTGTTTTTGTTTTCTGTTTCCTATGCCTTTAACTTCTGAGTGGGTAGTAGTGTCAGGTATTTTCCAAATATAGAATGCACATGTGCATAAATAATCAGGAATGCGCCTGTGTGAGCTCAAGAATCAGCCAGTGTGGAGGGAGATGCATGAGGCATGTGTATATGAGTAGCCTGTGCCCTCGGTTCAGGATCACCGCCTCCGGGAATTCATGCCTTGAGTGCGCAAACCAAGCAGCAGGAGTGTCTTTGGATCAGTGTATGGGTGTCCTGTGGGTGTGTGCCTGCAGATGCCGGGTGTGTGCACGCAGCTACGCTGGCATGTGACTGGTATGTAAGACTCCTCTGTTCAGGAGACCAGACAGACTGAGGGTGGAAGGTGCTCTTCCCAATGCAAAGCCAGAGGGGAAAGGACTCTTGTTGGTCTAGCAGGTAGCAGGTGCCCCAAACAGCCTTCATCAGCCTTGGCTAATGAGTACAGGGATGTCTTATAGAAGAGTGGATGCTCCTTTCACAGATGCATGGACGGAGGGGGAAAGAAGAGGGGAGGGGATCAGCGAGGAAAGAAAGAGGAGTGTCAGTGGGCAGCTGAGTCTGTGTTCTATCAACTGTTTTTTATTTCAGCATGTTCTATGTTTCTGAAAGTGGCGATCAGCAAAGATGTTTGTTCTACTTAGCTATGAGCATATTAAATAGGTAATGGTGACCTCTAGTTCAAATCACGGTGTTGAAATCAGCAGCCAGCCTGAGAGCCTTCTCATAACACACCAAGGCTTCCCTCACTTCCCCTTTCAATTTGTGGATGAACCCAAGGATGCTTAAACTTTCCACCATACAGATATTCTGATGAACACGTCTTTTAGCCAGCTTCTCTAAGGCAGTGAGAATCTTTCCCCTGGTGCTGGAGGCTACTTTGATTTTGAGACCTTTTAAATAATGGGTGATTGCTTTATCTGCAGATATCTTGTGCAGTTCTTGGAAATGGCCATAGTGGTAATGCTCAACACTTTCTGAAAAGTGTCCTCAGCCTTTGTGTATTGGCCTATTTCTGCATACAGGTCAGCCAGTTCAACGTAAGCCAACTCAAATGTGGGCTTTATCATCAAAGCCTTTTGAATTTCATCTATAGCCAAGTGAGCCAACCTGTGGACATTTTCTCTATCCTTTCCTCTGGGCTGCCAGTTGGCAGCTCTCTTTATTTTGATCATTTGTGCCCTGTAGGAAAGCCCTATCTGGTGGTGCAGGAAGGTGGAGGAGGGGGTGGCCCGCAGGGCCATTTCTAAGAGCCGAAGAGCTTTATCCAGAGAGCCTTTTCTTCGGTAGAACTTGGCCACGTATCGGAGGACGTAGGTCTGTGAGGACATGTTGGTCAGTCCTCATCCAGAGAGAGATCTTGTACTACTATCTTTATACTGGAATGCATAAAATAGATACATTTCCTGTATGATATTCCTTTTCCGGGTGCGCAAACCAAGCAGCAGGAGTGTCTTTGGATCAGTATATGGGTGTCCTGTGGGTGTGTGCCTGCAGGAATCACACACAGGAGTCAGTGTGAGGGAGGGGAGTTTGGAGTAAGTGGAGAAAATGACAGGAGAAGATTCTAGTAGAAATCCACAACTTGGGGCTCTGAGCTGCCCCTGCGGTAGAGCCTGAAGCCTCTTGGCCTGTGCCAACAGAATCAGGAGATAGCACGGCAGAGCGCACAGAAATGCACGGGAGCAGGGTGGTTTGGTTTCATACAGTTACGGGCTTGAGTGCCAGTCATACCTCTTCCGAGCTGTGTGGCCTCGGGCAAGCTAGCAAACCTTTCTGAGCCTCATACCTTCCACATTGGTTTTTAGATGCTAGCAATGGGCTTAGCACAGATCCTGGAACGTGGTTCGGAGGCCAGGACATAAGCCTGCTATTGTTTTATTGTTACTGTTTTGTAGCTTGGGACACTTACCATTTTATCTTCCCAGCACCCTCTCCTAGGATTCGGAGAAGTTGTCTTGGAAGGTGTGACCCTGAGCTGGTGATAATGGCAGTGTCACAGTTCTCAGTGGAGACAACGTGTTCCTATATTCCTCAAAATTTTTTGAGAGCCTCGTTCATTCCAGGCACTGAGTGGCTAAGCTTGAGGGGAGGAGTCCATGGTTTCCCCTGGGGAGGTGGACCCCCGCTCCTCCAATCGTCTCTTTTGTGGACAGCCCTGGGATCTGCTGGGACATGCTGTGTGGCCACCAGGTGAACCCGCACTTCCGCCTGGCTGGTAAAATGGGGCCAGTCTCGGAGCTCTATGTCCCCACCAGCTTACTAGTTGGGTAAGGTTGGGTATGGTCCCAGGTAGTAAGGAGGAGTGGACGTCCGTGAAAACCAGCAATTTATGCAACCCCCTCTGGGTCTCCGGAGGCCCCATTGTGTGAAGTCAGGGCCCCACCAGGAAGTGCGGGGGACGTTCCCTCAGACAACGGTACACTGTAGGTGCAGAGGTGTCTTTTCAGTAAAATTGCCCGAGCAGCAAAAGAAATCACAGCGTACGCCATGTAGGTCAGGACCGGTCAATAGCAATTCTGGGAGCCTCAACACCATCTGGAGGGTGGACGGGACTCTGAGCCTGGAGGGACAGCCTGGGTGTAGTCCAGGATCCTTCTGGGAGTCAGCTGTGTGCAATCCCTGGGGATGGGACCAGGTACCCCTGCTGGCAAAACCTGTGCTCTCCCTGATCGCGACTACTGTTTAAAACCTCTGTGTCCCTGAGCACGTGTGTTTGCTTCTAGATAGCCCGTTCCTCACGTATACGCCCCCCAGCTGTAGCCGTAGCCAGTCGCTCTTCCACGCTGTCCATGTTGGTTTCCATGGTAATATTCTTTATGCGGGCCCAGCACCTCCTCTGGAACCGGACACGAGAGACGGTGCTGCTCTAGGCCAAGGCTAGCCAGGCATCAGCAATGCACTGCTGGGCACTCAGCCGCCCCCCAGCCTTCCGGGAGCCAGCAGATAGTTCAGGGCTGGGGGGGCATTGCTGCTTGTATAGCCAATGTAGCTTATGAAGCATCTTCCCGGAGTTCTCCTTCTGTATGAGGAAAGGGTCAAGTTTCTGACTCTCCACTCATATAGGAGATGGGAATGCCAGGCCCTCTGTCTTGCCTGGGAACTGGCATGTAACAATCTTCCCCTGCACACACACAATCAGATGATACCACTAGGAAACCATACGCATGCAAGCCTTGTAAGTGGGGTGAGGAGAGGTGGATGGTTGCTGCATGGTGGACGACACTGTGGGTTTCCCCAGCTGGGAGGTGACTACTTGAATATTTGCATTCGCTTAGGAGGGTGAAGATCTTTGCCTCCGACCAGCCTCGTCCTGGTGCCTCTTACACACAGTCAGGGAGGCCACTGCCCAGGTATTTCTGCTCAGGAGCAGCAGCTGCTGACCGGGCCCTGGGCTCAGCCAAGGCCCCTGGCCTGGAACAGGAGTCAAGGGCAGGCTGGCTCCTCCTTGGAGCTAACGGGGCATGTGGAGAATAGTACGGCATGGCTCTATCATTTACCCACTGTCCCTAGACAGAGTCCCGAAGAGACACCTGGGGAATGGTTATCACTCTTAGTCACACATGCAAACCACACAATTACTTTAATCCTGAGTTGACATTTTCAAATTTATCGTAGCATCGCTATCCAGAACACACATTTATTGCTGTCTCGCAATCAAGAATGTATATAAACACATGGCTGAAGCCGAGAGGAAGACATAAGCAACATTCCAGGGTTAGTCCAAAGGGGGCTAGTCTTTCAAGGGGTCCAGAAGGCTAGAGAGCAATGGGGCAGGGGCCGGGAGAGCTGTTGGCAGGCAGCGGCCAGCTATGAGCCTCGGTAAGAAGGGCAGAGTTGGGGGACATCTGAAGCACGGAGCGCAACTAAGACTTAGCATCATGCAGGCCCCAAGCCCTGCATCCACGGGTCATGTCATTGGAAGGCCCACTGACTAGAGGGGTGTATGCGGCTGAGATGGAAAGGAGAGACAGATACGAGGAAGCAGTTCCACAAAGTGTCCTAAAGCAGTCCCGGGGCATCCCAGGTTCCCTGACTGTGCTCCTATCCCTCCCTGCCTTTCAGCTCAGGGCTCCGGGAGCTCTGGGAGTGGGGTTGTGCGGGCCCCGGCCTGCTGCCTCACTGCCTTCTTCAAGCTCAGACGGCGGCAGGAAAAGGCTGCCTATGCCTGTGGGGCTGTTCCGTAAGAGGTAGCCCAACTCCTTCTCGAAACATTCAGCTGCCTGCTGCAGCTCTCCGTTCAGCTTGTGGACTAATCCTTGGAGATACCAAGAATTCGGTGCATTTTGTGGAAGCTGATTTCCAGCTCTGTTCTGTGGTGGGTATTTCGTCTTTCCTGCCTCTGTTGATTTGGTGCTTGTGGGCAAACCCTCCAAATCACGTTGGGTAGCAGTGTCTTCAGACTTCCCATGACACCCAGGAAAGTCGCCATAGTGCTGGTGGGGTTGTTGCCTCTGGGTGCCGGGGAGCTCCTTACTGCAAGCTATCTGATAATAGTCTTCTGTTTCCAGGAGCTCATCAGAATAGGCATACAGCGGATCTACGCCCTTGTCAATAGCTTTAATCACGTAGTCAATAGCACACTGCTTTAGCTCTCCAATCTTCTCTCCATTCCTACTAGCTTCAGATTCCCCTGCATTCTGAATTTGTTTGACTTTTGCCCTGTAGCAGCACGCAATCTGGTGGTAGAGGTAACCATTGTTTGGAATGGACTTCGATGCCCTTAGAAACAGTTCAATAGCTTTGTCTAGATCACCTTTTTTTTGGTAAAACGTGGCTGCATTGCGAAGGACATCTGTTTGGCAAGGCGTGTTCCCCAGGGCCTCTAGAACCAGCCGCTCCCCATCATCCTCTTCATTCATCCTCTGCAATTTCAGGGCCAAGAGCACTTTGATGTACTGATTGTCGGGATTCAGCTCAAGGGCCTGCTTCAGAGCGTCCATGGAGAATGGCTTCTGTGGTTTATTATCCAGACAGTACGTGGCAATGGCCAGTCCGGAAGAGAATTCTGGGTGATTGGGCTTCTCTTCTAGAGCTTTCTCAAAACACACCTTGGCCCTTTCATTGTGCTTTGCTCCACACTTCAGCCGTGTCCACCCTTCTTCGCAGTCAAGCTCGGGACACTCGATACTGTATGGGTTTGAAAACTTCTCGCAGACGCGTCTCACCTTGTGGACATACCTCTGAGCGTCTGCGAGTCTGCCCAGGTGATAGTAGACCCAGGCGTAGTTACCCCAGGTGACCAGACTGCGGGTTCCCGCCTGCTCGGCGTGCTCCCGCTGGATCAGCGCCTCCGCCCGCCGCAGGTGCTCCAGCGCCGCCTCGCCGCGGCCGTTCACGTGTTGTATGTAGGCCAAGAGGTTGTACGCCATCGCTCTGGAGTCTGTGTCTAAGAATGCAATCTGGTGACACACTCTGTCTTCTAGATCACCCGAGACGCCATCTGGTTTCAGTAAGTTCCACGTGAAATGGCATTTCAGCTGTGAAAGGGCTTTCTCCAGAGAATCCTTGTTGACCTCACTGTGGAGAAAATAAACAGGGTCACTGTGTTGCCGGGCGTTGCACCCTGGGCCGCGGCGACACGTTGTTCGTGTGTCAGCTTGCCAGGCCGTGGGGTTCCCGGTGGTTGGTGACACATGAGCTCGGGGGGTGTGACGGTGTCCCCAGGAGAGATGAGCAGCTGACTCGGGGGACGGAGTGAGAGCAGACTGCCCTCCCCGTGTGGATGGGCCTCACCGCGTCTGCTGAGCGCCTGAGTAGAACCAGAGGCAGAGGGCGTGTGCAGTCTGTCTGTCTGTCTGTCTGTGTGAGCTGGACATTGTCTTCTCTCTCCTTAGACTGGAGCTTCTACCGTCAGCCTTCCTGGTGCGCAGTCACACTGGGACTGGAGCTTGTGGCGTTATCCCTCCAGTTCTCGGGCCTTTGGACTCTGACTAGAATTACACGCTTGGCTCTCTGCTGGGTTTGTAGCTTGTGGACAGTGGACCGTGATTATGACCCTCAGCTTCTGTCATCCTGTCAACCAGTTCCTGATAGTACATCTCTCTTTTTCACTTTGTGTGTGTGTATGTGTATATACATATATATATATATATATATATGTATATACACATACACACACACACACACACGCATATATATATATATATACACATACACACACACATATATATATTTTAAACCTGGAGTAGGTGAGAATCTTTGTTTTAATCTTTATTTTACAGGAAAGTAAAGAAAAAAGTAGGTAAAAATAAGTATGTTTAGAAATTATTGTAGAAAGAATAAAAAAGAGGGTTAAAATTCTCAGTGAGGAACACCAAAAAATATGTCCAATTATATAAAATATGTCCCTTGCAAGAAATGGGACTAGGGCTGAAGATCCAGTTTGGTTTTGCTGTTGACAAATACACAAGGTCACAGAAAACCCAGCTGAGGTCAAACGTGGTGAGTCCACTATTTGTACCTGCCTACTCTTGATGTGAGCGAGGCTGATGGCTCCAGTGCAAGGCCGAGCTGATGACAGGACAGTCAAGAGTTCTCCATCCTGGAGCCCATCCTGTCTTAACCCTCAAGTGGAAGCTGAAGAAAAAGCCCTTAGTGAAGCCTGAGCTCTCGAGTTGGCTGACTGAATTTCCTCTATTATGGTGCTCAGAATCGTCTACTTCTTGGCCAGCAAACATGGCGAAGAACCTGGAACAACTACCTTTAGCAGATGCTTGCTACCTCTCTGCAGCCTTGGTGGTGGGGCCTGACTTCACCCAGCAGCTTATATGTCTATACATGTATCTCCTACTAGTTCTGCCTCTCTGGAGAGCCCTGACTAATCCACACCCTGAGTTTTTCTAGACAGAAGAGGAGGTACCCTCCCTCTTGCTTCCCAGCTTCACCTCCTATAGCTGTGGTCTGTGCAAGAATCCACGGAGCACGTGCCTTCCACCGCATGGGCAGACATGCAAGGCAATGTGGGGTGGGGTGCATGGGAGGAGAGGAACTGGGACCTCTTGTCCTGCTCCATTAGAAGTCAGGGCTCAGTCCTCACATTCTGGGCAAGGTTGATTCAGCCATCTGACGACCCTTCACAGGGCTACTCCTTTGTGTCACTTGGTTAGTTTTGAAGTATACTAATTTCATGGACTAGCACAATATCAGAAAAAAGTTATGTGCCAAATAGGGTTGCCATCTCATGGGAGAAAATGTATCCCCAAAGATACCAACCACCTATGCTTACCAATACCGTATTAAAGAGAAAAAGAAAGAAGCATTTTTATCGTTACTGAAGAAGGAAGAAACATAAAATCAGAATAAAGGGAAGTCCTTTAACTACTCAAAATACATTTTGCTCCCTGAGGAGCCACTGACTTTATCTGACTTTATTTGGAGTTTCCCGTGGACCAGCATGGCCCACACACGCTGCTGCCCGTGCTCTGCTCTAGCTTCTTTGTCTCTCCAGCAACATCTAGCTAAGCCGTTGCTGCCCCAGTGTGATCGCATCTGAGATGCTCCATAGCGAGAGACACAGAAGCGAGGGAATCGACCCAAGGCAAGGCAAGGGAGGGTTTGCTGTCTATCTAGATACCTTTTATGGGTGGGCCTCTATTCATGGCAGTCTTTTCCATTCTCTTGGTCCCTGGCTAGAGCACCACAATGCCAATCTTTTGTCTCCATTCTAGGGTTTTCCAATTTGGCTTCATCTGGTGAGTCTAGCTGCCCTGTTTGAGGGACTACAGATCATAACTCAGGGTAGCAATTATTAGAAAATAAATATTAAGGACAAGTGACAAAAATGATCACTGAACAAATATGTTTGTAACCGTTAAGCAATCAAGGGACAATAAAGGCATTTCTGTGTTTCCACATTAGTTAACTGTGCTGATTGCCCAATGAGGGCATTTGGAGAGAGGAAGGCAGGCACGAGTTTCAGATCAGTAGAATGTATCTGTAGACATAGGTGCCTGGAAGTAATGGGTGGACACTCTAAGGATTAATGGAGGGTATTCACCCAACTTCTCAGTGAGCCTAGAGAAGGGCAGGTGACTTTAGACGTTTTTGCTGCAGCAAAACCAGGAACCACCTTGCCAGTTTGATCACACTATCTTTCTTTTTTTTTTTCTTATGGTGGTGATGCCGGTTGACATATCAGCAAACCAGAGGGATCTTACCACACTACGTTTTTTAAAAAAGATTTTATTTATTCATTTGAGAGAGAGAGAGCACAAGCAGATGGAAAGGCAGAGGTAGAGGGAGAAGCAGACTCCCCGCTGAGCAGGGAGCCTGACACGGGAATCGGTCCCAGGACCCTGAGATCGTGACCTGAGCCAAAGGCAGATGCTTCACCGACTGAGCCAACCAGGACCCCAACAGACTACATTTTTAAGCACTTATTGGTAAAGATTCTCTCTCCAAGATGAAATATATTCCCACCCTGTCATATAGAAGCTCCAGGAGATGTCAGTGGCTGATGAAGTGTACGGCAAGCAGAAAAGCTTGCTCTCCGCTCCAGAACCTGTAAGAGCATGGAACACTTCAGAATATTCCATCCATACCACCTCTTCACCAATGCTAGAGTTGGCCATGCTAAGACATTTATGGTAACAAAGGGCAGTTTATTCAGGAAGATAGCCAACTATGTAAGTGGAGGAGTAAAAAGGTGTGCTTTCAAACTTAAATTATATACCTAAAATAATCTGTTATCGATATAAGATGTTTTACTTAAGCCTCATGGTAACCACAAAGAAAAAACCTATATTAAATACACAAAAAGGTAAAGAGAAAAGAATACAAGCATACCACTACGACAGAGAAGCGTGAAATCACAGAGGAAGAGAGCAAAGGAATGGGAAGGAAGCAAAGGGATTATAAAACAGGCAGAAAACAATGGACAAAGCCATAGAAAGTTTATAACTATTCCATGTAAATGAACCAAATTCTCCAGTTGAAAGACAGAGAAGGGCTGAATGGATGTAGAGAACACACGCTGCCTCCAGCTTTCGGGACACACACACTGAAAGGGAGGCCATGCATGGGTAGCTCTGTGCAAACCAAAGGAAGCAGCGCTGGCTCTACTTACATCGGATGAAGTAGATTTCAAGTCAGAGGGGAAGACAGTCATTACGTAACGACAGAGCAGTCAGTCCAAGAATAGGATAGGACCTTTATAAATGCTTATGCGCCCAACCCAGGAGCACCTAAATACATAAAGCAAATATTAATAGCCCTGCAGGGGGATAGGCAGCTACACAGTAAGAGCAAGGGACTTCTGTACCCCTTTCAGCAGTGCATAGATCATCCAGACAGAACATGAATGAGGAAACATCGGAACACTTCAGATCAGAAGAATTTAGACGTTTGGAGAACATTCCGTCCAATGGCAGCAAAATACACCATCCTTGGAGGTGCACATGGAACATCCTCTAAGCCAGATAGTATTTTAGGCCACAGAGCAAATCTTAAAATTAAAGAGGACTGAAGCCATATCAGGCACCTTGCCTTTCTTTCTTTCTTTCTTTCTTTCTTTCTTTCTTTCTTTCTTTCTTTCTTTCTTTCTTTCTTCTTTCTTTCTTCTTCCTCCCTCCCTCCCTCGACTCCAGACCCTGTATTGTGTTTAATAGCATATTGCCAGTTAATGGCAAAATCCTTTCCTTCTTTCCTTTCCTTTCCTTCTTTCCTTTTCTTTCTCTTTTTCCTTTCCTTTTCTTTCTCTTTCTTTCTTTCTTTCTTTCTTTCTTTCTTTCTTTCTTTCTTCTTTCTTTCTTCTTCCTCCCTCCCCTTTCTTTCTTTCTTTCTTTCTTCTCAGATTTATTTATTTATTTTAGAGAAAGAGAGAAGGTGTGTGGGGAGGGGCAGAGGGAGAGAAAGAATCTCAAGCAGACTCCCCGATGAGCGTGGAGCCTGATGTGGGACTTGATCCCACAACCCTGAGATTATGCCCTGAGCCAAAACCCAGAGTCACGAGGTCAACCAACTGAGCCACCCAGGCACCCCGAGTTACTGCCTTTTTAAAAACCAATACCCATTGTAAATGGGATGGATTCCCTAATTTCTCTTTCTTCAGTCTCATTGTTCGTGTATAGAAATGCAACTGATTTCTGAGCATTGATTTTGTATCCCACCACATTACTGAATTGCTCTATAACTTCTAGTAGTTTCAGAGTAGATTCAGATTTGGATACCTTTTATTCCTTTTTGTTGTCTGATTGCTGTTGCAAGGACTTCTAGTACTATGTTGAATAAAAATGGTGAGAGTGGGCATTCTTGTCGTGTTCCTGATCTTAAGGGAAAGGCTTCCAGCTTTTCCCCATTGAGAATGATATTTGCCGTAGGCTTTTCATAGATGGTTTTTATGAGATTGAGGAATGTACCTCTATCCCTACACTCTGAAGGGTTTTAATCAGGAAAGGATGCTGTATTTTATCAAATGCTTTTTCTGCATCAATTGAGAGGATCAATAGCACCAAAAATCATACGTTATCTTGGAATTAACTGAACCAGAGACATAAAGGATCTATATTCTAGAAACTATAAATCACTCTTGAAAGACATTGAAGAAGACACAAAAAGATGGAAAAATATTCCATGCTCGTGGATCAGAAGAATTAACATAGTTAAAATGTCCATGCTACCCAGAGCAATCTACACTTTCAATGCTATCCTGATCAAAATAACAATGGCATTTTTCAAAGAACTGGAACAAATAGTCCTTAAATTTGTGTGGAACCAGAAAAGGCTCCGAATTGCCAAGGAATTGTTGAAAAGGAAAAACAAAGCTGGGGGCATCACAATGCCGGATTTCGAGCTGTACTACAAAGCTGTGATCACAAAGACAGCATGGTACTGGCACAAAAACAGACACATAGACCAATGGAACAGAATAGAGAACCCAGAAATGGACCCTCGGCTCTTTGGGCAACTAATCTTTGATAAAGCAGAAAAAAACATCCAGTGGAAAAAAGACAGTCTATTCAATAAATGGTGCTGGGAAAATTGGACAGCTACATGCAAAAGAATGAAACTTGACCACTCTCTCACACCATACACAAAGATAAACTCCAAATGGATGAAAGACCTCGATATGAGACAGGAATCCATCAAAATTCTAGAGGAGAACATAGGCAGCAACCTCTACGAATCGGCCACAGCAACCTTTTTCATGACACATCTCCAAAGGCAAGAGGAACAAAAGATAAAATGAACTTGTGGGACTTCATCAAGATAAAAAGCTTCTGCACAGCCAAGGAAACAGTCAAAAAAACTAAGAGGCAGCCCATGGAATGGGAGAATATATTTGCAAATGATACTACAGATAAAGGACTGGTATCCAAGATCTACAAAGAACTTCTCAAACTCAATATATGAGAAACAAACAAATCATAAAATGGACAGAAGATATGAACAGACACTTTTCCAATGATGACGTACAAATGGCTAACAGACACATGAAAAGATGTTCAAAATCATTAGCCATCAGGGAAATTCAAATCAAAACCACACTGAGATACCACCTTACACCAGTTAGAATGGCAAAAATTGACAAGGCAAGAAGCAACAATTGCTGGAGAGGATGTGGAGAAAGGGGGTCCCTCCTACATTGTTAGTGGGAATGCAAGTTGGTACAACCACTCTGGAAGACAGTGTGGAGGTCCCTTAAAAAGTTAAAAATTGAGCTACCCTATGACCCAGCCATTGCACTACTGGGTATTTACCCCAAAGATACAGACGTAGTGAAGAGAAGGGCCATATGCACCCCAATGTTCATAGCAGCATTGTCCACAATAGCTAAATTGTGGAAGGTACTGAGATGCCCTTCAACAGATGACTGGATTAAGAAGATGTGGTCCAGGGGCACCTGGGTGGCACAGCAGTTAAGCGTCTGCCTTTGGCTCAGGGCATGATCCCGGCGTTATGGGATCGAGCCCCACGTCAGGCTCCTCTGCCATGAGCCTGCTTCTTCCTCTCCCACTCTCCCTGCTTGTGTTCCCTCTCTCACTGGCTGTCTCTATCTCTGTCAAATAAATAAATAAAATCTTAAAAAAAAAAAAAAAGAAGATGTGGTCCATATATACAATGGAATATTACTCAGCTATCAAAAAGAACAATTTCTCAACATTTGCTGCAACATGGATGGCACTGGAGGAGATAATGCTAAGTGAAATAAGTCAAGCAGAGAAAGACAACTATCATATGATTTCTCTCATCTATGGAACATAAGAACTAGGAAGATCGGTAGGGGAAGAAAGGGATAGAGAAGAGGGGGGTAATCAGAAGGGGGAATGAAGCATGAGAGACTATGGACTCTGAGAAACAAACTGAGGGCTTCAGAGGGGAGGGAGGTGGGGGAATGGGATAGGCTGGTGATGGGTAGTAAGGAGGGCATGTATTGCATGGTGCACTGGGTGTTACACGCAACTAGTGAATCATCGAACTTTACATCAAAAACAAAAACAAACAACCAAAAATCCAATACCCATTTGCCAAGGCTTCCTCACTTACTAATTTAGCTCCTACGTGTTTTTGAAAGTTGCTCCAAATAGTCTTTATATGTATATGTGTGAAATTTATGAAATTATTGAGCAATAAATAAATTCAGATATTTAAAGGGGAAAAAGCAATCGGGTTAGGATGACTGCTGCAGAAACTTGATAAAGAGAATGTCTAAGTTCAGGTGAAACTTGGGGAGTAGAATGCCCTTCCTACCTGGAGATTCTGTCTCTACTAGAAACCCTTGCGTGGCGGGAGTCCCTCTGGCCCAGGAAGAGACTTCTCACGGCCTCCAGCTGCAGCCAGGAGGTTTTGCTGAGCAAAGCAGGTAAACTGGCAGTGCTAATCCTCAGGAAATACCCAGATCTGACCCACTGAGGCTCCTTGTTGCTTCTCTCCCCCACCTTCCTGGATGGTGACAGTCTGTTGGCGGGCCCCACGGGCCCCAGCGTAGATGCCACTTCTACTTCCAAGGCTTAGTCAAGGCCATCACTAGAGTAGAATCTTGAAATGTTCAGAAAGAGGCCCTTACCTTATAATGATAAGAGCAGGAATTTCCAGGGAATTTCTGAGGCCCCTTGTCGCTTGGGGTGCTCTGGTTATGCTCCCGCTGACCATGTGCCCACTTAGTTGGTCAGAAAGGGCACCACTGAGGGAGCCCATCACTTCAGAAAGTGAGCCAAGGAACTCTCCAGAGCAGTGCTGCCCCCACTCTGATGTGCACAGGGACCAAATCACCCGAGGGCCTTGTGCAAACGCAGATCTGGATTCGGCAGGGGTGGGAAGCTGTCAGGCTCGGCTCACACTGCGAGTAGGAGCGGTAAGGCTCCAGGAAGATTTCCCTTTTTGGCAGAGATTTCCAATCACCAGTCTCTCATCCTCAAACACCCCTTCAATGGCCTTGCTTTGTATCTGCGTCCGTCCCAGGCCACCACCCCCCACCCGCTCTGGGTGTCCTGCACTCACACTTGCGTACGCACAGTGTGGGGAGCATTTCGTGTTAGGTGAAGTACCTGTACCTCTCGAAATACGTATTTTTTCTCTGGGCCTCGTTTCTGATCTACTCAACCTGGATTTCAGAACGCAGGGCCTGCCGGTGTGCATTCTAACAGAGCGCCCTGCTCGGGTAGGGCACCCACCATCTGCTACAGTTCACTTTGTCCATGTTCATCGTCCACAGGAGAAGCCTGTGGATGATGTTGGGCCAGTAAGATGATGCCTCAGGTAGACGCCGTCAGCTCAGAAGAGTTTTTTTCTACTGCTCTAGGTTCTTTGGCTAGTCTGGTAATTAAGTTGACATAAGACAGATGAGCAGGGAAGAAAATCTCCCATTTCGTGGGTGCAGGAGCCCCATGAAAGTGTGAGACCCACAGGCCGTCCGGCCGCTGAGGCTCATGCGCCCACTGAGGACTGGATGGGGTCTGGGGTCTCAAACCGGCGGGGAGAAGTTCCCAGGAAGAGGAGTGAGACATAGGTAATCAGCCTGTGCCCTGCTGTGCATGTGAGTCTTTCAGATAAAAAGCTATCTCTGGTCACAGCTCCGTTTGGGGGCAGGCCCCATATCGAAATTCTGTCAGGCAGTTAAGGGAGAGGTGAAGGTTCTTCTGGAGCTGCTGGGTCTCGACTGCATTTGGCTCAGAATAACCCACAAGCCAAAGTGGCACATTCCGGGACTGGCATTCCTTCCTCCCTTTCAACATATTTCTCAGTTCTGAAAGAGCACATTTCCGGGGAAGGGCAACCCCGTTATGACCTGGAGTTGTGCAGTGCTGCCTTAGTCATCAGCACCTGGGCAGACAAGTAAACACACTTTTGAAATAACCACAACCACCACAACAAAACTCACTGACTCAGTCTTTTCACATAAGAAACAAAACAGGAGCCAGGACCTCCCGACTCTTCTGGAGGGCCCCAGCCCTTTCGACGGGATTTCACCAAAAGGATCCGGGATCCAAGCATGCTCTCCCTCTGGGCTCTCTCAACAACTCCGGCCCCTTCCCACCCACCAGGTCCAGCTCCCCGGGGAGCACTTCCCTCAATGTCTGTAAATCAGAACTGGTCACAGAAATAAAAATGCGTGAGCTGTTAAGATAGATTTATGACCGAATGAGATAAAAGTGTATTTAATCTCTAAGCAAGCACGGAGTCGGCATCGCTTGGGAAGTAGCATGCGAGAACAAGAGTTGTGGGAAATTCTCAACTTTCTATCCGAAAAGTCGGGCAGATTTCCCTCATGATGGCTGTTTCTCTCAATTCTGAAAAGCTGGGGTCCAGGCTGATTTTATCTTCTGCTCAAGGACGGAAGCAAATGCTGAAGAGCCCCCCCCCCACCCCGCCCCGCTCCCCGGGGAAGCTAGTCCTGAGGTCTGTACTTTGATCAAACGGGAAGGCACAGTGAGCCTGAGGTCGCGCTATCTAGATCCCCTCCAAGGAGAGGCTGAAACGAATGTGTCAGAGCTGAGGTCACCCTCTGAAGGGAACAGGGCTCCACACAAACTGGTGGGGGTTTGGAAAAAGGCATTGTAGATACAGGCCCTAGTCCCAAAGCGTCTGTTGAAATCTGGGGGTGGGCGTGGGCTCAGGAATCTGCATTCGTACAAGCCCCCTGGGAATTCTGTACCTGCAGGAGCCCCTCCCTGTACCACACCTTGAGAAGCACTCTTCCACAGGGACTGTGAAAGGCAGATTCCATGCACTGGTCAGAGATAATGCAGTGAGTCTACTGGTGAGTCCAACAATCTAGAATAGAGGAAAATGACCGCAAGACACCCTGATTTCTGTCTCCCTTTCACCGCTCTGGGTTATTTCTTAAAATCGTGCCACTAAGCCTCATTTCCTTACATTCGAAATGACCTTGAATGAATTTCCTTTTTCCTTCCAGCCGAATTCTAGGAGGTAGGCCCTGGCGAGAACCACTTTTCCCCTCACCTAAGGTGTGGCTCTGTGCACTCTAAGGATGGAGTTTCCCTCGCAGCTCTCCTCACGCTCCAGTAGGGACCCTGACGGCCTAGTCCTTTTAGTCCCTGCCCCTGCTCTCTACCGGGAGCATAATTAATAGCCTGAAGACACCCGCCCTTTGGCCTTTATGCCCAGTTACATGATGCTCAGCGCTAATGACGCTGCTCTGACACCTGCTCTCTGGGGCAAGTACTTCGCTCTCTGAGCCTCATTTTGCTCATCTCGAAAATGAGGCTAATAAAAAATCACAGTTCCTCCTTCCCCAGGCTATTGGGAAGATGATCTGAACGTGGAAAGGACTTAGCAGAGTAACACTACCGGGACTGCTGAGCACATAGAAACTGTTACAGCCACGATCGCTGGCATTAGTAGTGTCATAGTTCTAAGTGAATTTTTCGTGGGGCAGAGGAGGGCACCCATCAGCCAGCTGGCAGGTGCTAGGGGTGTCCCCGAGGTGCTTTTCCCCTTTGGCAATTTTAAGCCCTGTTGGCAGGGAGCAGCGCCACCTGCCTCTGTCCCTACAGTCTCTGGGAACAGGGCAGCTTGATGTGGGTGTCAGTCCGCCAGAGCCCAGAGGGCCCCCGGGCCCCACATGTGCTCAGGTCAGGGGCTCTGGACACACCCAAGCACAGGCCGCTGTAAAGCCTCTTGGGCAAACTGGCTAACGAGGTGCTGGGCCACATTTTCTGGTCAGCCCCACTTATGGAGACACGTATTTAGAAAAGCATAACCCGGAGAGGGAGTTAAGATGGCAGAGGAGTAGGGGACCCCTCTTTTAGCCGGTCCCATGAGTTGAGTTGCATAGGTACCAGACCAGCCTGAACACCCACGGAATCAGCCTGAGATGCAGGAAGATACATCTGGATCTCTACAAATGAACATCTCCAGCGCTGAGTATTGAGGTACGAAGCGGGGAGTAAGAAGAAGGTCTTTCTAAGCTTCCCTAATCCGCCCACACAGAGTCAGCAAAAAATTTTAAAAAGCCTCTATGAACATTAATTTTTAAAGTGAAGAAAATCTTTAAGAATTGGCATTCATAGCCAGTTAGAATGGCAAAAATAGACAAGGCAAGAAACAACAATTGTTGGAGAGGATGTGGAGAAAGGGGATCCCTCTTACATTGTTGGTGGGAATGCAAATTGTTACAGCCACTCTGGAAAACAGTGTGGAGGTCCCTTAAAAAGTTAAAAATTGAGCTACTCTATGATCCAGCCATTGCACTACTGGGTATCTACTCCAACGATACAGACATAGTGAAGAGAATTGCCATATGCACCCCAATGTTCATAGCAGCATTGTCCACAATAGCTATATCGTGGAAGGAACCCAGATGCCCTTCAACAGATGACTGGATTATGAAGATGTGGTCCATATATACAATGGAATATTACTCAGCTATCAAAAAGAACAATTTCTCAACATTTGCTGCAACATGGACGGCACTGGGGGAGGTAATACTAAGTGAAATAAGTCAAGCAGAGAAGGACAATTATCATGATTTCTCTCATCTATGGAACATAAGAACTAGGAAGATCGGTAGGGGAAGAAAGGGATAAAGAAAGGGGGATAATCAGAAGGGGGAATGAAGCATGAGAGACTTTGGACTCTGAGAAACAAACTGAGGGCTTCAGAGGGGAGGGGGGTGGGGGAATGGGACAGACTGGTGATGGGTAGTAAGGAGGGTACGTATTACATGGTGCACTGGGTGTTATGCGCAACTAATGAATCATCGAACTTTACATTAGAAACCTGGTTTGTACTGTATGGTGACTAACATAATATAATAAAAAAACATTAAAATAAAAAAAAAGCATAACCCGAATCACTTGGCGGTGACTTCCTCTTACCTAGCGCATCCCCAAATACCAGCCTGCAGAGCATTTGTGGGGAGAGGGAGGGGGGCTTTCTTTCCTCACTCCCTGAGTGGTCACTGGGATCCTCCCTCCCCATGGGTGTTTGATGGGAGCAGCTTCTTCTTCTCTCAGCTCTATCTGATGAAAGAACTTCAGCATGTCTACAAGCATTTTAAAGAACCAAGTTCGCTGAGATTATACTTTACAGACAATAAAACTTTAGGTGTTCAGTTTGATGAATTTTGACCGATATATATACCCAAGCAACCACCACCACTATCTCCTAATAGATTTGACCTCATCCCCAAAGATTCCCCAGTGTGCCCTCCTGGCCAGCGCCACCCGCCCCCACCATCCGGGCAACCACTGACCTGCTTCCCATCCCTAGAGATGACATCAGTAATAAAAAAGAGATTAGGTCACTACGTTTTGAAGGGAGACGGCTTCCTGCTCCCCGGCTCTCATCACAGAAATAAAAACAAACCCTAAGCTTCTTGTTTTGTTTTTGTATAAGATTTCTGGGGAAATGCCCATCTGTAAGAATTGGTTCTTCCACTTGCCACCTTGGACCGATCAAACGTTTCAGGGCAAAAGTCCTCTCAGCAGGAGTGGAGTTTGCTCTACCAATTCCATCTTTAATAATATCTGCTGAAAAGAAATGCTTCCTTGTAAAATGGCAAGAAGAAAACCTCTTAGTCCTTTCAAAGAAAACAACCACCAAAAACCCCTAACGAGTAACTTCCCCGAGGTCTCACTTTGAATCTGCAAACTGTGCTTGACTGGGTCAAACACTCCTGCCAAGCCTTTCTGTCTTCCAGGCTCCCAGCGAGGGGAGCAGTTCTAGAAGCTCCGGGAGCCTGAGTGTGTCCACCGGAAAAAAACACAGAAACAGAAAGTGCCCACACTGAGAAAGGCACGCTTCATCCGTGAGCAGCCAGACCACACGGGACCCTGCCTGCACCCAGGCTCAGTTCACAGTCCTCATCCAAGATCAAGGGTACTGACGCATTCCTATGTCACTGACCTCATGTCTGCAAACTGCTCCTCTTCCATTCTGAAGAGCAGTGCTCCAAGCTGATTCGTTCTTCCGAAATTTTCTGAGTCTGCCTCAAGTTAGCACTGAAGGAGCTATATAAGGGGTGTGAGGGCAGTGGGGGGGGGCACATCAGCTGATGTTTTATCCTGTTTCTAAGCGATTGCCTCAGTAAAGGGGAAGGGAAATGGAAAGTGAAACTGATTCCGTTCAAGAGGAGGAAAAGAAAACTTAGGGTGGAAATCTGTGATGACTCAGTCAAAGCATGTTGTTTAAAAACAGGACTCTGAAACTTACCGTTGGAGAGAATGTGAAAGCACTCCCAGGAATCTGACCGTAAATCTAGGGCAAGTCCCAGGAAACGGCTTTTCTTTTTTTGCAAATGAACATTTCATTTTATTTATCTTGTTTGAAAACAAGAAAACCATTAAATACAATAAAATCATACAGGTACAAGACACAAGAAAAATATTTTTTAAATAACCTGTTTTTCTATTTGAAAATGAAAAGAAAAATTTAATGAAGAACCTAGAATGAGGAAACACAAAATATAAATGTAACGGTGCTGTGTGTCACCTTGACCATCCCTAGGATTGAATCCCTAGTATTAAATCACATGCTAATCAAGGTGTTACTTTGATGGCATTTTGTAAACATGACATACTCAATCGACTTTTTTCTCAAAATTAAAACCTTTTTTTTTTCTAGAGAGAGAGAGAGAGATTGAACGCTGGGTGAGAGGGTCACAGAGAGAAGGAGAGAGAGAATCCCAAGCAGGCTCCGCGCCCAGTGTGGAACCCAACACAAGGCTCGATCTCACGACCCTGAGATCATGACCTGAGCCGAAGTCAAGAGTTGACCGCTCAGCCTACTGAGTCCCCCAGGGGCCCCCAAAACGTTTTTTTTAGTGTAGTTGACACACGATATTACATTAGTTCCAGATGTACGACTCAGTGATTTGACAAATGCATACATTATGCTGTGCTCACCGCAAGTGTGGCTGCCATGTGTCCCATTGCATGGCCACTCCAGTATCACGGACTGCATTCCTCATGCTCTGCTTTTTATCCCTGTGACGTACTCATTCCATCGCTAGAGACTCTGTCTGCCTCCCCCTCCCACCATTTGGCCCAACCTCCCACCTCCCTTCTCTCTGGCAACCATCAGTTTGTTCTCTGTATTTATAGTTCTGATTCTGCTTTTCGTTTGTTCATTCATTTTTTAAAGTTTCCACTTATGAGTGAAATCATATGGTGTTCGTCTGGGTCTGATTATTTCACTTAGCATAATAGTTTCGAGGTCCATCAATGTTGCCTCAAGTGGCATGATCTCATCCTTTTTTGTGGCTATGTAATATTCCTCTGTGTGTGTGTGTGTGTGTGTGTGTGTGTGTGTGTGTGTACACACCTTCCTTATCCATTCATCTAATGATGGACACTTGGGCTGCTTAGATATCTTGGCTACTGTAAATAATGCTATAATAAACATAGGGGGGGCATGTATCTTTTTGAATTAGTGTTTTTATTTTCTTTGGGCAAATACCCAATAGTGGAATTATTGGATCACATACTGTTTCTACTTTTAATTTTTTGAGGAAACTCCATACTGTTTTCCACAGTGACTGTACTAATTTACATTCCCACCAGCGCTGCACGAGCGTTGCTTTTTTTCTACATCCTCGCCAACACTTGTTATTTCTTGTCATTCTGGTTTTAGCCCTTCTAACTGGTATAAGGTGGTATCCCATTGCAGTTTTGATTTGCATTTCCCTGATTAGTGATGTTGAGCATCTTTTCATGTGCTGTTAGCCATCTGTATGTCTTCTTTGGGAAAATGCCCATTCAGGTCTTCTGCCCATTTTTTAATTGGATTGTGTGGTTTTTTGGTATTGAGTTGTATAAGTTCTTTATATATTTTCACTATGAACCCATTATTAGATATATCATTTGCATAGATCTTGTCTCATTCAGTAGGTTGTCTTTCTTTTTTTTTTTTTTTAAAGATTTTTATTTATTTATTTATTCGACAGAGATAGAGACAGCCAGCGAGAGAGGGAACACAAGCAGGGGGAGTGGGAGAGGAAGAAGCAGGCTCCTAGCGGAGGAGCCTGATGTGGGGCTCGATCCCATAACGCCGGGATCACGCCCTGAGCTGAAGGCAGGCGCTTAACCGCTGTGCCACCCAGGCGCCCCAGTAGGTTGTCTTTCTATTTTGTTGATGGTTTCCTTTGCTGTGCAAAAGCTCTTAATTTTGATGTAGTCCCAATAGCTTATTTTTGCTTTTGTCTCCCTTGCATTAGGAGACATATCAAGAAAATGTTGCTATGGCTGATGTCAGAGAAATTATTGTCTTTGCTCTTTTCTAGGATTTTTATGCTTTCAGGTCTCACATTTAGGTCTTTAATCCATTTCGAGTTTATTTTTGTATATAGTGTAGGTAGGTGGTCCAGCTTCATTCTTTTGTAAGCAGCCATCCTGTTTCCCAGCACCATTTATTGAAGAGACGGTCTTTTCCCCATTGTACTTTGTTATGGATGAATTGACCATATAATTGTGGATTTATTTCTGGGGTCTCTGTTCTCTTCCATTGATCTATGTGTCTATTTTTGTGCTAGTATCATACTCTATGAATTACTACAGATTTATAGTAGGTCTTGAAATCTGGTATTGTTGTACCTCCAGTTTTGTTCTTTCTCAGGATTGTTTTGGCTCTTTGGGGTCTTTTGTGGTTCCACACAAATTTTGGTAATATTTGTTTTAGTTTTGTGAAAAATGCTGTTGGGGGACGCCTGGGTGGCTCGGTTGGTTAAGTGTCTGCCTTCGGCTCAGGTCATGATCCCAGGGGCCTGGGATCAAGTCCCGCATTGGGCTCCTTGCTTAGTGCGGAGTCTGCTTCTCCCTCTGCCCCTTCCCTGCTCGTGTTCTCTCTCCCTCCCTCCATCTCTCTCTTTCAAATAAACAAATAAATTTTTTTTTTAAAAAAAAGAAAAATGCTGTTGATGTTTTGATAGGGATTGCATCAAATCTGTAGATTGCTTTGGGTAATATGGACATTTTAAAAGTGTTAATTCTTCCAATCCATGAGCATATAATGTTTTTCCATTTGTTTGTGTCATCTTCAATTTATTTCATCAGTGTCTTATAGTTTTTGGAGTACAGGTCTTTCACCTCTTTGGTTAAGTTTATTCCTAGGTATTTTATTCTTTTCAGTGCAATTATAGATGATTTTATTTTATTTAAAGATTTTATTTATTCATTCGACAGAGAGAGAGACAGCCAGTGAGAGAGGGAACACTAGCAGGGGGAGTGGGAGAGGAAGAAGCAGGCTCCCAGCGGAAGAGCCTGACGTGGGGTTCGATCCCAGAACGCCGGGATCATGCCCTGAGCCGAAGGCAGACGCTTAACGACTAAGCCACCCAGGCGCCCCCTAGATGATCTTATTTTTAAATTCCCTTTCTGCTACTTTGTTATTTGTGTACAGAAATGTCATCCATTTCTATATTAATTTTGTACCCTGCCACTTTACTGAATTTGCTTATTACTTCTTGTAGTCTTTAGTGGAATCTTTAGGATTTTCTATGTATAGTATCATGTCATCTGCAAATAGTGACAGTTTAACTTCTTCTTACCAACATGGATGCCTCTTATTTCTTTTACTAGTCCGATTGCTGTGGCTGGGACTTCCAGTATTATATTGAGTAAAAGTGGTGCGAGTGGACATCCTTGTCTTGTTCCTGACCTTAGAGGGAAAGCTCTCAGTTTTTCACCATTAAGTATGATGTAAACTGTGGGTTTTTCATATATGGCCTTTACTATGTTAAGGTATATTCTTTCTAAACCCACTTTGTTGAGAGTTTTTATCATGAGTGGATGTTGAATCTTGTCAAATGCTTTTTCTGCATTTGTTGAGATGGTTAGATGATTTCTATCCTTCATTTTGTTGATACATGTATGGTGTTAATTTATTTGTGAGTATTGAGCCAAACTTGCATCTCTGGAATAACTTCCTCGGGTCATGGTGAATGATCTTTTTAATGTATTATTGTACACAGTTTGCTAATATTTTGTTGAGGATTTTTGCTTCTATGTTCATCAGGGATATTAGCCTGTAGTGTTCTTTTTGTGTGTGTGTGGTGTCTTTTTCTGGTGTTAGGATAATGCTAGCCTCATAGAATATATTTGGAAGCATTGCTTCCTCTTCTATTTTTTGGAATAGTTTGAGGAGAATAAGTATTAACTCTGTTAAATGTCTGGTAGAATTCCCCTGTGAATCCATCCGGTCCTGGACTTTTATTTTTTGGTAGTTTTCAGATTACCAATTCAATTTTGTTACTTATAATTGATCTGTTCAGATTTTCTATTTCTTCCTGGTTCAGTTTTGGAAGATTGTATGTTTATAGGAATTTATCCATTTCTTCTAGGTTGTCCAGTTTGTTAGCATATAATTTTTCATAGTGTTCTCTCTCATTTCTGATTTTATTTATTTGGGTCCTTTCTCTTTTTTTTCTTGATAACTCTGGCTGAGGATTTGTCAATGTTGTTTACCTTTTCAAAGAATCAGCTCTTCATTTTTTTGATTTTCTGTATTGTTGTTTTAGTCTTTGTGTCATTTATTTCTGCTCTAATTCTTATTATTTCCTTTCTTCTACTCACTTTGGGCTTTGTTTGTTCTTTTTCTAGTTCCTTTAGGTATAAGATTAGATTCTTTATATGAATTTTTTCTTGTTTCTTGAGGAACGCTTGTATCTCTTTTTACTTCCCTCTCAGAACTGGTTTCACTGTGTCCCAAAGATTTTGGACCACTGTGTTTTCATTTTCATTTGTCACCATGTATTTTTTTATTTCTTCTATGATTTCTTTGTTGACCCATTCATTGTTTAGTGTCATATTGTTTAGTCTCCATGTGTTTGTGGTTTATCTAGTTTTTTTCCTGTGATTGATTTCTAGTCTCATATCATTGTGGTTGGAAGAGATGCATGGTATGATTTCAGTCTTCTTAAATTGATTGAGGCTTGTTTAATGGCCTTATATGTGATTTATTCTGGAGAACACACACTTCAAAAGAATGTGTGTTCTGTTGTTCTGGGATGGAATGTTCTGTATATACCTTTTGTATCCATGTGATCCAATGTGTCATTCAAAGACATTGTTTCCTTTCTGATTTTCTGTCTGGATGATCTATCTTTTGATGTAAGTGGAGTGTGAAAGTCCCCTACTATTATTGTATCACCATCAATTTCTCTCTTTATGTCCATTCATATCTGCTTTATGTATTTAGGTGCTCCAGTGTTGGGTGTGTAGATATTAACAATTGTTATATTCTTTCATTGAATTGATCCTTTTATTGTTATGTAATGCCCTTCTTTGTCTTGTTACAGTCTTTGTTTTAAAGTCTTTGTTTTGTCTGATATAAGTATTGCTATCTTAGCTTTTTTCTTCTTCTTCCATTTGCATGGTAAATGTTTTTCCATCCCTTCCCTTTCAGTCTGTATGTATTTTTAGGTCTGAGGTGAGTCTTTTATAGGTAGCATAGGTGAGTCTTGTTTTTTTTAATCCGTTCTGCAATCCTATGTCTTTTGATTGGAGTATTTAGGCCATTTACATTTCAGTAATTTCTACACCCAACATAGGGCTTGAATTCATGACCCTGAGGTTAAGAGTCACATGCTGTACTGACTGAGCCAGCCAGGTGCCCCTAGGACATTTACATTTAAAGTAATTATTGGCAGGTCTGTACTTATTGCCATTTTAAAATTTGGTTTCTGGGTGTTTTTGTAGATTTTCTTTGTTCCTTCTTGCTTTCTTTCTTTCTTTGTGGATGATGAGTTTCTATAGTGTTATGTTTGGCTTTCTTTCTCTTTATTTTTTGTGTATTTATCACAGGTTTTGGGTTTGGTTACCATGAAGTACATATATAACACCCTAAGTAAACAGCAGTCTGTATTAATTTGATGGTCTTTAAGTTTAAACACATTCTGAAAAAAGAAAAAAACCTCTTTTTTCCTTTTTCTTTATCACCTTTCTTCCCCTTTTATTCCCTTTTCTACATTATATGTATATGTGTATTTTACATCTTTTAATCATAATTTTCTTACGTCTAATCGTGACCATTTCTTTTCCACTTAAAGAAGTCTCTTTAACATTTCCTGTTAGGCTGGTTTAGTGGCGATAAACTCCTTTATCTTTCTGTCTGAGAAACTTTATCTCGCTTTCAAATCTGAGTGATAACCTTGCAGGGTAGAGTGTTCTTTGTTGTACGTTTTTTCTTTCAGCACTTTGACTATATCATGCCACTCCCTTCAGGCCTGTGAAACTTCTGCTGAAAAATCAGCTCATAGGTTATCCCTTTTTGTTTCTCTCTAGGGTTCTCTTTGGGATTCTCTTGTTATCTTTAACCTTTGACATTTAATGATGATGTATGGAGGTGCAGACCTTCTTGGGTTCATCTTGTTTAGAACTCTCTGTGCTTCTTGGACTTGGAGATCTATTTCCTTTCCTAGGTTAGGGAAGTTTTCTGTTATTATTTCTTCAATTAAGTTTTCACACGTTTCTCTCTCTTTCCTTCTGGGACTTCTATAATGTGAATGTTTACTTGATGTTGTCCAGGAGATCTCTTCATTTATCCTCATTTTTGAAAATTCTTGTTTTGTTTTGCTGTGCAGCTTGGGTGCTCTCCGTTATCCTGTGTTCCAGATGGCTGGTACATTCTTCTGCATCCTCTCATCTACTGCTGATTCTCTCTGGTGTGTTTTATATTTCCGTTCTTGTATTCTTCAGCTCTGACTGGTTCTTTTTAATATTTTCTATCTTTTTACTGAAGGTCTCACTGAGTTCTTCCACTCTTTTCTCCAGCCCACTGAGCATCTTCACAATAATTACTTTAAATTCTTTGTCAGCTGGAACAGCCGGCTGGCTCAGTCAGTAGAGCATGTGACCCTCAATTTTAGAGTCATGAGTTCAAGCCCCATGTGAGAGCTACTTAAAAAAAAATTCTTTATCAGGTATGTTTCTTATCACTGTTTCATCTAGTTCTTTTTCTGAGATTTTTTCTTGTTCTTTTTTTGGGGGGAGCATATTCCTCAGTCTCCCCATTTTGCTTGACCTTCTGTGCTTATTTCTGTGGATTAGGTGGAATGGACACTTCTCCTAAACTTGAAGGAGTGGTCTTG
Source organism: Ursus maritimus (assembly GCF_017311325.1). Taxonomy (NCBI): domain Eukaryota; kingdom Metazoa; phylum Chordata; class Mammalia; order Carnivora; family Ursidae; genus Ursus; species Ursus maritimus. The sequence goes on along the minus strand of NW_024426885.1, from coordinate 80,397,940 downwards.
TGAATGGTGTCACCTCTGTAGATCGTGTGCTTGGTGACTTTTGCTGGCTGGCTGTGGCTGTGGCTGTATATGCTAGTCATTCTTTTAAACAGTGGCTTTTTAGAGATGTCAGTCAGAGAAAGACAAATACCATATGATTTCACTCATATATGGAATTTAAGATGAACATAGGGGAAGGGAAAGAAAAACAAAATAAGATAAAAACAGAGAGGAAACCATAAGAGACTCTTAGCTATAGAGAACAAACTGAGGGTTGCCAGAGGGGTGGAGGATGAGGGGGATGTGCTAAAAGGGTGATGGGCATTAAGGAGGGCATGTGTTGGGATGAGCACTGGGTGTTGTATGTAAGTGATGAATCACTAAATCCTACTAAATCCTACTCCAATCAAATCACTAAATCCTACTCCAATACTATACTGTGTTAATGAATTTAACATTGAATTTAAATAAAATCTTGGGGGGTTGTGCCTGGGTGGCTCAGTCAGTTAAGTGTCTGCCTTTGGCACAGGTCATGATCTCAGGTCCTGGGATGGAGCCCCGCATTGAGCTCTCTGCTCAGCTGGGAGTCTCCCTCTCTCTCCCCCTTCTCCCTGCTTGTGCCTACTCTCCCTCCCTCTCTTTCTCTCTCTCAAATAAATAAATAAAATCTTTAAAAATAAATAAATAAAATCTTGGAAGAAAAAAATAAACTGGTTTTCTACAGAAAGAAAAAAATAATGATAATGATAACAATAATAATAATAGAAGAAAATAAAAGAAGAGAAAAAAGAAAAAAGAGAGAAAAGCAGAAAAAAATTAATGAGAATAAAACAAAACCAAAAAGAACACAAATTAAAACAAAAGAAGATGAATTTTAAAAAATTAAAAAGTAAGATAAAATAAAAATTAAGAAAAAAGTTTTAAATGAAACCAAAACAAAACAAAAAAAGAAAAAATACCCCATGGCATATTTTTTGTCTCCCAGCACCGCAGAGGTTGGCGTGGGCTTGCGGACACGGGCTTGTGGAGGTGACAAGCTCTCTGTGGTGACTGGACCCACCACTTACAGCATCCAGACCCTGTTCCCACTTTGGGCTTTTAAGGGGGAGAGAGCATCCCCACAGCTCCTTGGCCTTTTTAAACTCTGGCTTCTTTTCTCTGTCTCAGCAAGACCAGGGCTGGTGTGGGCTTGTAGACCCTGGGCTTGCTGAGGTTGCACACTCCCTGTGACAGCTGGACCTGCCTGTGATGATGTCCAGTCTCTGCTCTGATCTAGGCTTTCAGGTGGAGTGGGAACATAGTGGGAACATAAACCACGTCGCTGTCCTCTGCCCCAGAGTGTTCCCACTGCTCCCCCACTCCTGGGCGGAGTTCTCCTGAGGGCTCTTTTTTATGTTAGTTGTGGCTCTTCTATATGTTAGTTGTGGTTCTTTTATATGTTAGTTGCTCTTGCTGCTCTCTTTTTTTCTGTGCCCCAGGGCAGAGGGATGGTTCTCCATCCCTCAATAGCTTCCTCCCCACTGCCATTGACAGCGTGGGGGTTGGGGTCGCGGTTCCCTTCCTTACAATGTCTCTTGCTGTTCTCTTACCATTCTCTCTGCCTTTGGTGGTTCAGTAGCTCTTCCGTCAGCCCTCAGTACTTCAGGGGAACTTGTTCTATTAATAGGTGTGATCTGATATGTTCTGGTGGAGGGAGTGAGTGCAGGGTCTGCCTACACTGCCAGACCCGACTCCCGGGAACGCCTGGAACCTGCATTTTTAATAAGTCTGCAGGAGATTCTGATGCAGGGGTTCCTGGGACCACATGATGTGAAAGACTATCCAGAAATATTTTGCAAAAAGGAGTTTCTTGCCATAAATTTACTTGTGGGAGACGATTTGCAACGGGAGACCTGGATTAATTTTGCATGTTCAGTTTACTAGCTGTGGGATGATCCACGAGTCAAATCACTGAGTCTGAATTTCCTTTTTTTGCCCCACACCGAATACAGGATGCCAAGCCCTGGAGTGCAGTTTAGATCTGTGAGGTCTAAGTCAATCCTTTAGTTTTCTCGGCTGTAAAATGGGAATGGTAACCCATGTAATATTGTTTAATGACTGTCTCATAAATTCATGTATTTATGCTTCCAGCTCAGAAGGAGTGATATTATCCTAAGAGATTTTTAAAATTTTTATAGAACTTCTAGCCATGATGTGTATAACCATAAAAACCTGGGGAAATTAGTTCTCATGGTTGATTTGACGAAAGAACCATCAAGTGCCTAGGAGAAAGGCTCCCTCCATTCTTGAAACTGCAGAAAGCTGAGACTCTTGTGTAACAAAACTGACATATGATTTTCCCAACAGCAGGAGTATCATGAGCTATTTTGAGTGCAGAGATGATTGTTGTATGTCCTGAGAGGAACCTGCAACTTCGAAAAGTCTGTAATTCTGATTGGTTCTCTTACTTCACGATTTGTTATCCTGGTCGTAGGTAATAAAGTGACACACCTTTATAAATGTAGTACTATAAACGGTATAAATACTACACTTAGACCGAGGTAAGAGGGGTCCCTGGCTTTGGCCCTGTGCTTTAGAGGGTACCACATTTCATAGACACACACAAAAAATGTAAATTTTTAAAAGAAGACATGGCGTCTCTGCTGCTCAGAATCGGGTGCTCAACCCCGACAGAGCAGGACTTGCACAACCTCAACGTCCAGCCCAGGGGAAATGTGTCTCTGTGTCTTACCGCCTTTGCTCAAAGAGGAAGGAAGTTGTATTGTGCAAGTTTCTGTGTTGGGAGGGTGCTGATTTGAGAGACACACACAGGTTTGGAGTGCAGGGAGGAGCTGAGCGACAGAAGTGGTTAGATTAAGGAAAAGGCAAATTTATCCACCTGGTCAAAGCCTTCCTCTCAGCCCAAATGAAGAATTATTTTCCAGTACAGTAGCACCGGTTGCTGCCTATCTTCTTCTTTTTTTTTAAATTAATTAATTAATTATTTTAAAGTTCCATGATTTATTACTTGCATATAACACCCAATGCACCATGCAATACGTGCCCTCCTTAATACCCATCACCAGCCTATCCCATTCCCCCACCCGCCTCCCCTCTGAAGCCCTCAGTTTGTTTCCCAGAGTCCATAGTCTCTCATGGTTCCTTTCCCCTTCTATCTTCTTGCTTCTCTTCTTATTCTAATTCCTGGCTCAAGAAGCCCTCATGAATCAGTACAGTATTTGCAACAGTTGCATTATGGTGGTCAAACAACATTCTGCAAATTAAAAAATTCACAGTCCTCTTAAACCTGTAAGCATGTAGATTTAGATATCTACACTGAGTCAGATTTCCTTCTGCATTTGGACTCTACTTTGGAGCCAGTTTGCCCATGAATGGTTTTTCGGTACCAGTGTTTAAAGATAAAATGATACAGGACCAGATTTTCATGCCCGTACTCTACTTAGACAATAGGATGCGGGAGTTCTCCAACCTCTGTTGAGTACAAAAGCAGTAACTTTATTTTAAATGCTAGTAATAAGAAGGGTACAATACAATGAAAACAAACCTAGAGGTTAAAAATAGAAGGCAGCAGAAGAAGAGCTTGCTTTCTTTACATTCATTTGTAAAAAGAGTCAATTCATCAGTTGATGAATCTACTTTTTGGCTATTAGGAATTTTTTAATAGTTACATGGAAATATAATCTATATACTGTGCCGTTTACTCACTTACAGGGTCCAATTCAATAGCTTTCAGCATTTCACAGAGATGTGCAAACATCACCACAGTTAATTTTAGAAGATTCTCATTACCCTCAAAAGAAAATTCCACACCCGTTTGCTGTCATGATCCTGCCATTCACCCCAGCCCTAGGCAACCACTATCTACTGTCTATCTCTATGGACTTGTCTTCTCTAAGCATTTCGTACTAATAGACCTTTTGTGATTGACTTCTTTCATTTAGCATAATGTTTTCAAGATTTATCTGTATTGTAGCGTGTATCAATGCTATGTTTCTTTGGAAGAAATGTAACAAGTACTACACTTATTTTTACTGCCGAGTAATAGTCCACTGCGTGAATATGCCTTATTTAATAGGTCAATTTATCAGTTGATGAATCTACTTTTTTTTCCTTCTTTTTTTAAGATTTTATTTATTTATTTGAGAGAGAGAGTGAGAGAGAGCACGAGCAGGGGGAGGGGCAGAGAGAGAGAGAAGCAGACTCCCTGCTGAGCAGGGAGCCCGATGCAGGGCACAATCCCAGGACGCAGAGATCATGACCTGAGCTGAAGGCAGATGCTACGTTTGGTATGGTAATGCTACGTTTAACCATTTGAGGAGCTGCCGAACTGTCTGTCAGAGTCGCTGCTCCGCTTTACATGGAAGATTTTAGTTAGTTTCCCTCTTGCTGCCTCCCAGGAAGGTACAGATCACCAGCAAGCAGCAGAGGCACTGTAAACCATAAGGAAAATTTCTTACTTATTAGTCAAACCAAATGACTGCCTTCCCAAGACAAGATGATGGGGGCAATGGTGGAGGAAGGGGGGTAGACAGGAATACACGGTCTCTGGGTGGAACCCACATTTCCCAGGTCGGCAGCCGAGGGTGAGTGTGTACATGTCATACTGGGTGCAGATTGGGAAAGTCAGTTGACAGGAAGTAGGAGGAAAGAAAACATCGACCATGACTCGCAGTCTGCTGCCCCTGGGGACTGTCTCGAGCTCTGTGGTGAAAGGGGCTATGGGAAGAGGCTGATGAATCTTTCACTGAGGACTCCGAGGCTGTATTCAGTACTCAGGGCTACTTGGCACCCAGCCAGATGGGAGAAAGTCTCTTTACTCCTTCACTGGCACTCATGTATTTGAGAGCATCTTTCCAGGGTATTAGGACTCTCAAGGTGACAATCAGATGTAGAGAATGATGACATATCGAAGCAGTTTTCTGGGCAGAGGACATTAGTGCGTACGGGTGCCTGAGCATACACATAACAGATGTGACCAGGTCATTCTGACGGACTTGTTTATCAACACCCTGGACACGTCTGCTGGGGGCTTGTGATTTTCCTGGGTGGGTATCTAAGGGAATCAAATATCATGCACTGGGAAATGGGGTTAAAAGCCAGGGAATGACGAGTCATCCCAGTGAACATGGCTCTATTTGTTGTGCCTAGATAGTGAGATTTCAGGAGACATGAGCTATAAACATAATTTTGTTTACTGTTTTCTAATCATTTCCATGGGCTTTAAGTCCTCAAATAAAAAAAGTCATCTGTCTCCTCCCTATTCTTTCCACCTTTTTCCTTTCAGGAACCTGTTCTAGCAAGGTTTTGCTGGTATTACATGCATGGGCAAGATTGTGTACACCTGGTGGACCTTCTTCAGCATTCTGCAGGGGCCAGTGGTCCTCTTTCAAGGTCAGCGCACCTGCCCCTCTTACCTTCCACCCAGAACACCCCTGGCTTTCCTCCCCAGGCACCAGATCCAAGGAAGCTAAACCTTTGCTTAAAAGGTGTGCTTGTCCGGTTCAGACCAATGGGATGAATTTACCTTTGCAGCAGGCGTGAATCGTATTTTCCATTGAGACCTCTCTGAAAACGAGAGAGACTTCAGGGCTGTTTGTCTCTTTCTATTCTTTAATTAATAGGAAAAAATCTCCAACATGTATTTGGATTGCCTCCAGAATGCGGCATGTAGCAGAATGGGCGACACTTTCTCATTCTCATAATGGAGGTCAGAAGAGGAGACAGAATGCAGATGCAAACACATGGTGTTAACAAGATGTAACAGAGAGAAGAGAAGCAGCCCACCCACTGTCAGAGTGGGGGGGCAGAGGGTCTGTGTGCACTTGGGTGCACGGTGGTGGGTGTCAGGGTGTAAGCTAGAATCCTGGATTCCTAAGGTTTGGGGGGGGGGAAGTCTGCTCCATTCAGTGGTTATAATGTGAGACCAGTCTGGGTTATATGGAGCCGGTTTGCAACCAATATAATGTTTCATTAATCAGTAGCTGGGTTTAGAAGACTTATGGTGCAGCAAAATTTAAAAAAAAACTAGAACACTCCTTTATGTTCCATCACCTCTAAGTTATTTATTCATTAAATCTATGGCTTTTTTCAGGAATCCATACTATGCATACTGGTGATATCAAGTGCACACAACATGATTTTTAATACAGAAAATAACATGAAAACTGTTAAAGTAGTTGGAATTTTTAACTTATAAAAATCTTGACATTTATATAATGTTTTAGTTGCTTAATAAAAATGTTAATATATACTTATATTTATCAAACTACATTTCACATATAATTCTGTGCAAATTTAAGGTTGATTCGATACATACGATTGTAGCAAAAGTTACTGTAGCAATAGTTATCGCCTCCATCATGTCATATAATTATCATTTCTTTTCTGTGGTGTGAAAAATCAAGATCTAGCCTCTCAGCAAGTTTGATGATTATAATACGATATTATTGTCTATATTCACTATACTATACCTTAGACCTCCAGGATTTACTTATACTAGCTTTAAGTTTGTACCTTTAAACAACATCTCTCCCACTTCCCCAAACCCCAGTCCCTGGTAACCACTATTTAAATTTAAATTAATCCAAACAGGCAAATATTTTGCAACCCAGAGGATGACTGAGGATCTGTTTCATGCTGGGTCACCTGACTCTGTTTTGGTTCACACTAACCCTGATGTCATGGGCCATTCAGTATTTACCTAGAAAACCCCAATCACCCCAAGAAAATCATGAATTCTGTGGTTTCCTTGAAGATTTTCAGGGTGAAAAGAAGTTTTATGTCACCTAATATACAACACGTCTAATTGGGGAAAAAACTCTCCATTACTGATGTCATTTCACGAGAACTTTCACTCGGTCCTTGGCGTCCATATGAACCTTCTGTTCTGCTGTTTTTCTATGACCTTGGGCCTGGGCTCATGCAAGCATTTTTGAACAAAGCAAGTCTTCATCGTACAAGGAAATTTTCCTTACAGTGGCCAAGAAAATACGATTTTTTTCTCCATATGATTATAGTCTATAATGACAAACCAGCATTCTTCTCTCTTTCTCTCTTTTGTCTACTCAATCCTGTTCCCTATGGGCATGACATTCTTTTTCCACACCTTTTAAAGAAATGTATTATTTTGCTTTCTAGCATATTGTACAGAACCCCCCTTTTTATTCTTCACACGCCGTGATACGGCAGGCAGAATGCAGGTGAAATCTCCCCATGTGCCTCCTGAAACTCTTGTACCCTAATGGCCTGACCCCATTGCTTGTCTTGGATATGTTTCTTCTAAATTCAGCCTGTTCTCTGCTCTCGTTTTTTCAAACTATGTTCCCACCCCAGTTAACAGGATAATTGAACTCAGGTTGTATAGGACAGTCTAGATTGAGGACTGTCTGGGGAGGAGGCAGAAGTGAGGGAGAGGAAACATCCAGCCCTATGGAGGCTTTGGTCCCTCAGCCTTTGTTTGCATACAGCACATTAGCGTCTATGCAAGGCCAAACTGTGCAAGATCTAAAATGACTCCAAGGGTGGAAAAACATTGCAAAAACGGACCACAGTGTTACAGATGTGAGGGATCCAGCTGCTGTATATAAACCTAGCGACAAACCCAAGGCATCACCTCGCGGAGGCTGACTAAGGGAATGGCACAATGCAAAGTGCTCTCACGAGGTCAGTTGGGAAGCAGCTCCCTTGCCAAGCCCCAGGAACCTCCCCCCTCCAATCTAGTCCCTGTCTCACAACTCCCTGAACAATGCGTGTGTTAACACTCGGCCCACCAGGTTCCTCCACAAACCTTGTCCAGACCCATGGCCAGCAGCTCAGGCCACGGCTATGCCGCCGTACCTGTTGTCCAATATTGTGAATACCCACTTGGTGGAGGGCTTTCTGCTCCCTTCCCTCCAACGTCCCACCAGCACCATATCCTGATTCCTCATTCCTCAGCAAAGGATGCTGAATAGAGGAAGCTTCCAGAGTCCAAACGGCTCTCAGAGTTGTCATCTGCTGGACATACGTCTCCACTCAGCTCCTGAAGAAACGCCAAGAGATGCAAAGCCATGGCATCACCTTTGTTTTTAGAAAGCCTGATACAGGCAATTTTTCGCAGCTTGTTTTTCATCTTTTCGTTCTCCTTTGATTCCTGGTCGATTTTCATGCCCTGTATGAAATGATGGATGGCCTTGTCTTCGTTTTTCAGCTGGTACAGCTGGAAGTTGCCATAGCGGAGATGGAGCACTTGTCTGGCCCCTGGAGAAAGCTCTTTGCTGAATTCTTTCTGGAAGAAATGCTCCGCGTCGTCATACTGACCTGCCTGCGCGTGGAGGCAGGCCAGGTAGGAGCAGACACAGGGCAGGTTCGCACCGGCCTCCTCCGCTCTCTTTAAATGGTGCACAGCTTGTCCTATGGCTTCCTGCAGCCTTTCCCTTTTCCCGGTCTCGTTCTTGCCCGCATCCTGCAGCATCTCGAGGACTTTGGTCCTGTAGAGGCAGCCGATATTCCAGTGCAGGTAGGCATCGTTGGGCGTGCCTTCCAGAGCCTTTGTCAGCAGCTCTGCAGCTTTGTCCAGCGCACCCTTTCTCTGATACAGTTCTGCGGCTCCGCAGAGCACATCTGAGGCACACGGCGCGCCCTTCAGCGCCTCCTCCACCAGCCTGTCTCCTTCCCCTTCGTCCTTCAGCTTCTGGAGTTTCAGAGCCAAGAGGACTTTGGCATACTGGTTGTCAGGATTCAGCCGGATGGCCCGCCGCAGCGGGTCCACGGGGTTCTGAGGCTGCGGCCGGGTGTCCAGACGGTAGCTCGCGACGGCCAGTCCCGAGGCGAACTCCGGGTTCTTGGGCTCCTTTTCCAGAGCCTTCTCAAAGCACACCTTGGCCCTCTCGTTGTGCCTCCCTCCACACTGTAACCGGGCCCACCCCTCCTCGAAGTCCAGCTCAGCACTCTCCATTCTGTAGGGGCTGCGAAACTTCTTGCAGACGCGTCTCACCTTGTGGACATACCTCTGAGCGTCTGCGAGTCTGCCCAGGTGATAGTAGACCCAGGCGTAGTTACCCCAGGTGACCAGACTGCGGGTTCCCGCCTGCTCGGCGGCGTGCTCCCGCTGGATCAGCGCCTCCGCCCGCCGCAGGTGCTCCAGCGCCGCCTCGCCGCGGCCTCTGCGGTGCTCGATGTAGGCCCGCAGGTTGAACACTGTGGCTCTGAACTCGTGGTTCTGAAACCGCGCAGGGTTACACACCTCGTCTTCAAACTCGGCCAGGGACTGCCCTCCCTCCACCAAGTTCCAGGTGAAATGGCATTTCAGTTGCCGTAGACAGCTCTCCAAGGCCGTCCTGGTGCTGTCACTGCAGGGCAAAACAGAAAGACGCTCGCTTTCAGACACAGCACGGGTTCTCCTGGCAGGAACCCAGGAGCATGGCAGGTGTGATTCTCTTCCCCCTCCCCCCCCACCATGGTGTTCACCCCAACCGGAAAAGAACAATATTTCCTTTCCGTTTCTTTCTATATTTTGGCGTATGCGTGAAGTGCACGGGGTCGCAGGGGTTGGGTGACCGTGGGCAGCAGACATTAGGGAGAAGGTTGGGGTGGGGCTCGGAGCCCCGGGCTAGGTTTCCCTGATTAGGGCGCTTTGTGTCAGGTCGGGCTGGCCCTCTGCTGTCTGCCCTGAGGGCCTGTGCAGGGGCAGCCGCATCTGGGGGAAGGGATTTGAGCGGAGGATTGACTTTATGCCGTTTTGTTTCTGTTCTGTCAAGATTTTATGAGAAAGAGAGACGGAGACAGCGTGAGCAGGGGAGGGGCAGAGGGAGAGAGAGGGAGAAGCAGACTTCCCGCTGAGCGTGGAGGCAAGGAGGGAGGGGCGGTCCACGTGGGGCTCGAGCCCAGGACCCTGAGATCATGACCTGAGCCTGAGCCGCAGTCAGACCCCGAACTGGCTGAGCCGCCCAGGCACCCCTGACTTGACACAGTTTTTAAGAAGAAAAGCTGATTGCTTCATGTTTCTGTTCATACCTAGCACTTTCTTTCCTGGTTTGAATATTTTAGCTTTAGAATTGTCTATTCTGTTCACGTCTTTCCAGCTTGATTTTTAATCACATTATCCCTCTGAAATTCAACTGCATTTTGTCTCATATTTTTAGTTTCTTAATAAGAATCTAAATTACTAAGAAACTAATTACTGTACTTATTACTAATTTACTTATTACTTTACATTTCCTGTCTTATTCGCGGAGCTTTACATATATCCTTAACTGATTTTCTTTGGTGATCCAAACTTTTTTTTTTTTTAAATCAAATTGGTTTTGCCTTGTCTTTTTATTAATTCAGCATTCTCTGTTGTGCTTTTATCTGAATTTTTCCATTTTAACCATTTAAATCATATGTCAACAATTCTAAATTCTTATTTCCTCTGCTTTTGTATTATTCTGCCACTTAACTTTATTATTATCATATATGTTAGCAATGTTTTAAACTTTTATTTTGGAGGGGCACCTGGGTGGCTCAGTCGTTAAGCGTCTGCCTTTGGCTCAGGGCGTGGTCCCAGGGTCCTGGGATCGAGCTCCGCATCCGGCTCCTCTACTGGGAGCCTGCTTCTTCCTCTCCCACTCCCCCTGCTGTGTTCCGTCTCTCACTGGCTGTCTCTCTCTCTCTGTCAAATGGATAAATAAAATCTTTAAAAAAATAAAAATAAGCTTTTATTTTGGGATAAAATATAATCATTTTTTCTCCCCTCTACCCCACTGCTATTTCTTAGGCGATTTCTGTTCTTAACATTTTTCATTTGTATTGGTCTATTAAAACTTTTGCATTTGTTGCTATAATTATCTTTTGAAATTTTCTTTTTCCTCTCCTGTGGTTTGCTTTCACATAGGGTGTTGGAAGTGAGACTATAGGAGGAGGCTTACAAGACAGCTAGCATCTTTTCTTATGGGAAATGCTCTTTCTCCCTTGAGGTACTCTTGCAATTCTTCGGGGACGATTTCCCATTCCCTTCAGTGTTGGTTCTTAAAAATAAAATAAAATAAAATAAAATAAAATAAAATAAAATAAAATACCCACTACACAGAAACCTTATCTTGAATAACTTCAGAGATGAGAAGATTAAAAATCATTAACTGTCCAAAATCATTCCTCTGCATTGCTTATGTACCGGAGTTCCTGAAGTATTGCTTTTTCTCACTTAAAAACATTTTTTTCATGGAATATATTAATTAGCCCTTTTATGAGGAGCCACTATTCTAAATATTATGGATTCTGACATAGACAAGCAGTAGATATGTGGGAAGTTAGGTAATGTGGCAAAGACCATCTTTGAAATGCTTGTCCAAATAAGGTTACATAAGCTTAGCAATAAGCTTTTCAGCAACTTTCTTATTTAATGTTTTCACAGATTTATTGATTTATTTGAGAGAGGGAATGCGAGCAGGGAGAGGGGGAGAGGGAGAGAGAGAGAGTGAATCTCAAGCAGACTCCCCATGGAGTGTGGATCTCACAACCCTGAGATCATGACCTGAGCCAAAATTGAGAGTCAGACGCTTAACTGACTGAGCCACCCAGGCTCCCTGCAACTTTCTCATTTTATAAAAGAAACAGAGAGAGTGAATACAGTTGAAATTACCTCCAACATATAAAGCATATAGTCAATTGTGCATTTGCAGGATAGAAGCATTTACTATACACACTTACGTAAAATCCCTTTGAACAGCCATTCAAAAGCATCCAATTTCACGGTGTGATTATGGGCTTTTATTTCCACCAGTAAATCAAAAACTGGTTCCAGACGCTTGCTTGCAGGACTCAGACTTTGGAGACCTATGCTTCTGATGACTCGAGAAGTTCCAACTGTTGACACCCAGTAGTGTCTTGCCCTGCTTCTTGTCTACATGAAAGCCACGGTGACACCGCTCACCAGGCTCAGAGCTGATCCTGCCGCCAGTGTCTTAGGGCATTACTAGCACCACGGAAGAGCCTGTTAGAAATGCACATCTTTGGACCTCAATTTAGGATTATCAAATCAGAATCTGAAGTGGGAGGGTTGAGCCCAGGAATACTCAGATTTGAGAACCACTGTGTTAGAGCACAGGCCAATGCCTGGTGACAGTGCCTACAGCTAAGGGACCAAAGAAAATTAAAAAAGAGACCGGGGTGGGGGGTGTCTGTGTTATTAAGGGAGAGAGTCTAAGAGAAGACCACACTAAAGTTCTAAGCAATAGGAACAAGGTTTCTAAATATTCTGAGTTACTCTAGAAACAGACATCTGGAAATAGATCTTTTTCTTTCTTATCAGGCAGGCAAGCAGAGTAGCTTACTCTAGAAACAGACATCTGGAAATAGATCTTTTTCTTTCTTATCAGGCAGGCAAGCAGAGTAGCAGAAAATAGATCGCTTCAAGAAGAGACATCGGGAAGCTTATAGAAGGAGGGCAATGTGTCCTGTAGGAAGTGAGAGCTGGGGCTGGTGTCCCTGCATGCTGGAGCTCCCAGGACTGGGGCTGAGGCATCCCATCTGGCCACACCCCCAGAGAAAACAGAAAGCTCCCTTCTTACCCTGCTTCCTCCCAGGGCAATCTTATGTTTCTGGGGTGTAAGAGCATTTTAGAGGTGGGGGCTATTTTCTCCAAGCATCCCACCTCCAATTCACACTTCTGAGAGAAGGACTCTAGTAGCATTTGGGGGTAAAATATATTTCTGTTGAATGAATGGATACATTTTACCAGCCCTAATACAGATACGAGATGAATGAACACATTAAAAGTAAAATCTAGGGGCGCCTGGGTGGCTCAGTCGTTAAGCGTCTGCCTTCGGCCCAGGGTGTGATCCCAGGGTCCTGGGATCCAGCCCCACATTGGGCTCCCTGCTCCGCTGGGAGCCTGCTTCTTCCTCTCCCGCTCCCCCTGCTTGTGTTCCCTCTCTGGCTGGCTGTCTCTCTCTCTCTCTGTCAAATAAATAAATAAAATCTTAAAAAAAAAAAGTAAAATCTAGTTAGCATGAGCTGGGGTTGCTACCCAGAGTACATTTTAACCGCATCTGCTAAAAACAGATCCTTCGTTAAATAAGAATCCTATTAAAAGCCCCTTGCTTCATCTTTTCAAATAAGAAACAAAAGAGAGACAGTTTACAGGAGGCTTCCCCCCGCCCCATCTTTAAATGAAGCACCTTCCGGTAAGCATCTTTCTCTGCCATTCCTTCCTCCCTCCCTCCTCTGGACCTCAGCTGTCAGCTTCCCCGGTGGTGGGGCAGGGGTTGCCCTGAGGAAGCTTGACAGTGTGGGGCAGAAAATCACAGAAATAAACAAGCCAGCAACAGTGAGACAAATACACGACCTAGAGAGATACCGTAAGGCTACAAACAGACACGAAAGCAAAAAGCCAGGAACTTATGTTTCCGGAGCACAGCTGTACGGGATTTGCTTTCCAGAACAAGATTGATTGGACATTTTCAACACGGGGAAGGAAATGAGGGCAGGAAAACATTTACCTCATGATTGCGGAGCGCTTCTCAGCTGTTCTGAAAGGCAGCCGCTCAGGCTACCGTGCTCTTCAGAAATCTCTCTCCTCTGCCTCCAAGAGATGCTAAGGAGACCTATATATCGAAGCATTTCTTGCTTCCTTTGCCTTGTTTTCCTGCAGTTCACTTTAGGAAAGAGAAACTGGAACTGGAAAGTGCAACCAGCAGGGCTCTAAGAGGAAATGAGTCTTGAGTAAGAGCCACGCCTATAGCAACTCCCAACCCCCACCCTGTAGTGAGTCAGAACTTCTCCTTTGTGATTGTAGTGATGGCCTAAATCAGCTGACTTGAAGGGAGCCCAGCTTGGAGAAGGACACCGGTACCAAGCACCCAGCACCCTGCCTCATTACTGCAATGTTAACCCATCCTCACTCTGCCTGCCCTTCTCACCAGCATGGCCTGCAGACCCCTGTAAGGTGCATGTGTGGGACCTACACGGGGCAGGGGTTTTCGTCTGTTTCATTCACTGCGGAGTGTCTAGTGCCTGCGGTCATAGCTGGCTCCCACAGGCATTCAGAAGGTAGAGGCTGAATGAATGAATACATAATCAGGACCATGGGCTCTGATGTCATCTGTCTGGATTTGAACCTAGGCTCCACGTATGTGCTGGGACACCGGAAATTACCGAACGTTTCTCTGTGCTTTAGTTTGTTCTCCTATGATATGGGGATCCCACTACTACTACCAACTCATAATGGTGTTTCGAGGATCAAATGGCTTAAAGCGTGAAATGTCCTTAGAATAATGCCTGGCGCATGAGAAGTGCATGTTAGCTTTTATTATAATTAGTAGCTACAGCCATTAACCGAAGAGACCAGAAGGGAAGCTTGTAATGTTGCCTTCTGTAGAGCCTGGGCTCCCCTGACAGTCCACCATCCATCTGTCGCGAGCGCTAACCTAAGCCAAACAGCTCCCAACACCTGTACACATTCTGGGCTTCCCCGAACGCCACAACATTTAAAATTCCTTGGCTCACCCTGGTGTCCAGCACTCCCACATCACAATTTGCAACCACGGCAGTTTGCTAGGATGGAGGAAATGTACTTTCTTTGCTTTTCCTTATTCATACCCTTGATCGCAAAGGGTGGACCCGAGAGGACAAGAGGTAACAGCACTAGCAGCCTTTGGTGTCAGGAAATTACACAGAGCGTGAGTGCAGCCTATTCTCCAGGACCACTGAGTACAGCTGAGGCACGTAGTTCAGTCTTGGAGAAAACCTTACTGATGGCGGGTTGTGTCTGCGAGCTGCTGGGCGGAAGTCAGAAGCTATGCTTCTTGGCGGTTCTCTACCCTTTGACTGGGACACACAGCTGAGCCTATCCCAGTTGGAAACCCTCACTTGTAGGTGTCATTCAGGAGTTGAAGTTCCAGTGTGCATTTATAGAAATGTGTGCTAGTGGCGCCTGAGTGGCTCGGTCGGTGAAGCATCTGCATTCAGCTCAGGTCATGATCTCAGGGTCCTGGGATCGATCCCTGTGTTGGGCTCCCCGTTCAGTAGGGAGTCTGCTTGTCCCTCTGTCCCTTCCCTTGCTCATGCTCTCTCTCACAAATAAATAAAATCTTAAAAAAAAATGTATGTTAGGTGTACAAGAAATGCTGCAGAAGGAAACTAGGAACAGCGTGGGATTTTTCGTGGTGGTTGGTTTTACATTTGCATTCAAGAAAACAATTGGATAGAAATGTTTAAGTCTTATTATAAAGGTACCAGGTGGGGAGAAGCACAGGGAAAGCACGTGACAGCTGTGTTTTGAAATGCCTGGCACTGCTGTGTTACTCTTCAGAAATCCGTGTGGATTTGCGTGGATAATGCATTCACGCGAGGGGTGTAGCAGCTGCTGTGGCGGCTGGGTCAGTGTCAGAAGAAGCAGTGGGAATGCAAAATAGAAACTGGGAGAGAAAACCAGCTCTTTTCTGGTAATATGTCTGTTATGAGAAAAATGAAACTTACTCAGCGAGAGTTCTGATTACTTGGACTGTTATAACTAGTTATGCGTCTGTGTCCCAGAATATAGGCCTAGGGCGGTCCCTGTCTCAGCCTAGACTAAGGGAGAGTCCTTGTTTGCTGTTCTCAGAATGAGGAAAGCCATTTCCTCATTGAGTGGTTACATCAACTACAAAGTTGTTGCCATCACGTTGCACGTTGCCATCACAAATGCACGTTGCCATCAACCCCAGGAGATGTCAGTTTCACCAGGAAACCTGCCACAAATGCAAATTCTCAGGCTCCATCCTCAATAAAATGCCTCAGAAATTCTAGGAGTGGGGCCAAGGAATCTCTGTGTTAGTAAACTTTCCAAATAATCCTAATGCATGCTATAAAGTCTGGGAACCACATAATATTTTGACTGTAAGTAAAAAGTCTTTTAATTCCATAAAACAAAACTCTATAGGTTTTTCTTGAGATTTACGGGGGAAAAAATGGCCCTCTTCTTTGTTCTCAGTCTCCGTGGAGAATGTTTGATGTAAGCTTTGTCTACCTAGAAGAGTTGATGGCTAGTTCACACCTGCTAGAGGACTCTTCACACCCTAAATACCCACAACGTGCCCTTCTTCCTAAACACAGAACATACTCAGGCCTTTCCCAAGAGAGTCAACCCAGAGTCAAGGCAACCATTATGCCCAGCTATGCTCAGGGAACGCTTGGTGATGCACGGTTCCCCTCAACGGACAGGGTGTGACTTCCTGTGGTCTGGTCAGAAATTAAAAGACTAGATAAGATTAGATAACTCCTATGTGCCCGGGTGGGCACAAGAACCATAGAAAATATCCCAATTGAAGAAAGGGAACGTGGAGGAAGCTCAGAGGTCACAAGTCAGTATCATTGATGAACATCTGCTGGATAGGCATTTGGAAGATTCTTAGACCCAGATTCTGCTCTCCCATGAGAACCTTGCCATCATTCTCCATATCCCTGGCTCCACCCCCTGGGAGGCTTTTTGTGGCATTAACCCTTGTGTTCCCACGTCTTCTCCCACTGGTTGGGATTCTGTGTTCACCTTCTGGGCCCCAGAGACTCCTGTGCTCACACGGAAACTTTGTTGATAGTATCCCTCAATGGAGAGCATTTATTCAATGAAGCAATGCTTTCAAAGAATGCCTCAAATATTTGTCAGTGTCTGATTCTGACAATAAAGAGTTTTAAAAGTTGATTATCACGGAAGCATTAGTAGGTAAAAGAGAGGTGAGAAAAGCCACATAAAGGTGCAGCAGAGGAAATGTGTGGAAATGCGTCTCTGCATGTGTACCGACTTCTGGTTCTCTTTGAACTTAGCAGCAGGAGCTTTTCCACTTCTCTCACTGGCTGCTGCTCCGCCAGCTCTCTGGAAGCAAAGTCAGGGCTACTTCAGTTTCCAACCAGACCTGGCACATTCCTTTGTGTTCCTCTTGCACTTACTAAAGGGCCACAGGCAGAGAGCCCCATAACATGCAAGGCCAAGCAATTCCAGCTAAGATCGCCCCTTGATGTCAGGGCAGGGAAGCGTCACCATGAACTTTCTGGAATTTATGAACTGGGGGGAAGGTTAAAGTTTCATCCGTCTAATGACAGAGAGGGGGAAGTACTGCAACCCTGGGGTTGATGAAGTTCTTCCCTCTTCATCGGGAAATGAAACAACTGCATGGCGTGTGCTGTCAACAGAAGCACAATATTGCAGCATGAACTTAAAGAGTTGTGCCCTTCATCTTGGTGCATTCTCATTCATCATGGTCCCTGGTGTCTTATGGGAGCTCAAGAGAAGTTTGTTGCACAAAAAGTAAATTCCTGAACACAGATGGTGAGAGAGACAACAGAGTGGGACAGGTGGAGGAGAGTGGTCAGAGCAAAGGTCCAGGACATGGTTACACTTCCAAGGATCAGTTACAATGGACACCGTTATGGATCAGCGAAGAGAGTAGAGGACACGCTGTATGTGTTAGCGGAGGGGTGAGTGGATGGTGGGAGTAAAGATGAAGGCATGGAGGAAGACCTGGAAACCAGAGACTTGTGGATTATGTGCAGAGATCTTCAAATGTTGATGAGTGTGGCTTGAGCCCAGCGGGAACCAGTTGCAGAAAGGACACCAGTGGGGTGGTCACGGCACTCTGGAGTGACCATCTTTTCTTTTGAATTTGTTTTGTTGCATTCTTTATTTGACAATGTGATATATGCTCTGGGCATCACATTCAAAGTTAAATAATCTATACAGTTGAAATATATGTCTTCTTCCCATACAGACTCCCAGACAACCCGTTCCCTCTCTGGAGGTTACCCTAGAGGAAATATATCCTTTCCTATATATTCTATGCATAATGTGGTATTCTTTTTTTTCTTCCTCCTACCCTCCCTTCCTTCCTTTCAACAATGTTAGCACGCTGTATACACTCTTCTGCACTTTTATTTTTTTATTTTTTAATATATCTCAGAGATAGTGTAGAGCCACCTTATTATTTTTTACAACAGTTGCGTGCTGTTCTGTATATGAAAATTGAATTAATGAGTTCCCTAGTGATGAACATTTGAGTTGTTGTCAGTCCTTTGTTATTATAAACAAAGCTTCATGAGTATCTTTATACATGC
This sequence comes from Ursus maritimus, assembly GCF_017311325.1. Taxonomy (NCBI): domain Eukaryota; kingdom Metazoa; phylum Chordata; class Mammalia; order Carnivora; family Ursidae; genus Ursus; species Ursus maritimus. The sequence goes on along the minus strand of NW_024426885.1, from coordinate 80,379,919 downwards.
CTTTGCATGCGTATCCAAATACAGGGTGGATTAATGAGTGAATTGCTGGGGTGAAGATTCACGAATGCTTAACTGCCATCCACAAATGCTCTCCATCTACACGACTTATAATCTCAATGGTGATGCATGATGGAGCCGGTTTACCCACATCCTTGCTAGTCCCCTTTTTTGAAAGGTGTTTCTTTGGTTGACCTAAGATGACCTCTCTTAATAGTGTTGGTTTGGTTTGCTCTTAATAAGAGCAGCTTTGACAATCATTTCCTGTGTTTAAGCCATTTTAATTTCCTGACCTTTGCCCATTTGTCCAAAGGAACTGTTTCAGCATTAAGGAATTCAATCCTTTACCCAGTAATGTACTGAAACAGTATTTTTAAGTCTGTCATTGATCTTTCGACTTTCTGGGGGTCCCTCTTCTATGAAACACGTTTTAATGTGGTGGAATTTCTTTACACTTTTGCCCTTTTGTGTTTTGTTTCATACTCACAACTTCCAGACCCTGTGATTTAAAAAACCCTCTCAAGAATTCCTGTAGAAATTTTGTAATTTCTATTTTTTAAATATTTCGATCTTTGGTGTGTATGGAATTCATTTGGGAGCACAAGGAGCACGGAAAGAGGACCAGGCCTCAGAGATGTTGTCTTCACTTGTGCCGTCAGCGATGTTGAGTGCCTACTGTATGCCAGGCCAAGTGCAAGGCGCTAGGGGAGAATTGGGTGGTGCAAACTGGAACTAAACCAGAGTCCCACGGTCCCAAAGCAAGTGCGTGCCATCAAAAGAGCTTTTGCTCAAAATATCTATAGGGCAGAGGAAAAGTGATTCTGCATTTCCAGATCTGGCTGAGAGAATTTTGGGAACCCAGAAAAAGAGACAGCAAAATTAAAAGCCCAGCCATGTGGCCCAGCCCATGCGAGTTGCAGCTACTCTGTCTTACTGTGTTCCCATTTCCCTCCCCTTCGTGACCACCTGGCCAGGCCTCCTACCCCTGTCTCTTGCCCTCGCTCTGGCTCTTCTCTGTCTGAAGGCCCGAGGACTGGTTATGGGCTCGCTCTAGGCCCTTCTGCTCCTCTGGGTGGTGGGCCCCACCTGCGCCCTCTGTCATTTCCTCACTGCCTTTCTCAGCCCGAGGGCCAGAGGGGACAACTCCACCAGCCTCTGCGGGCGGACTGCCCCATGGCTGCCCCTTTCTATTCAGCTCACGAATGAATCTGGAGAGTTGCCATCCCACAGCATCGGAGGCATTTTCAGAGAGTCGTTTGTGGGCAATTTTTCTTAGGTTGACGATCAGCTTTTCCTTCTCGGTCATCGTTCCATTGATGTTCAAGCCCTGCAGGCAGTGGTGGATGGCGGTGTCATCATGCAGCCGCTGGTACTCCTGGAAGTTTCTGTAGCACAGGTGGAGCTCTTGTCTCTCCGCTGGAGGCAGATCCTTCCGGAATTCTTTCTGGAAGTAATACCCCACCTCATCGTACTGGCCGGTGATGGCATAGAGGCAGGCGAGGTCTGAGCAGGCATGGGGAGGGTTCATATTCAGCTCAACAGCTCTCTTGAAGGGACCCACCATGTGTCTCGTCATCTCCTGCAGCTCTTCTTCATTCCCCTTCGTGGTGCACCTCCTTGACCTCTGTATTTGCCGGATTTTTGCTCTGTAGCAGCGTCCAATCTGCAGGTGTTGATAGACGTTGTTCGGTACCGATTCTAAAACCCTTTTTAAGTAATTCGATAACCGTGTTGAGAGTTTATTTCGGTAATATTTGGCCGCGCTGCAGAGTCCGTCCGTTGGGCACGGCGTTTTCTTCAAGGCCTCTTCGACTAGCTTATCTCCTTCGGCTTGTTTCTGGGCCTTCCGGAGAGTCAGAGCCAGGAGAGCGTGGTGGATATACTGGTTGTCAGGGCTCAGTTGGATGCCCGCCTCAGAAGGCGAACGTGCTCTCCGGTGGTGCTTTGTCACCCAGACGGTAGAGTGTGATGGCCAGTCCCAGGGAGAATTCTGGACTGGTGGGTTTCTTTTGCAAAGCCTTCTCAAAGCACTCCTTAGCCTGTTCATAATACTTTTGTCCCCATTTTAGAAGTGCCCGTCCCTTTTCACAGTCCATCTCGGGACATTCGATTCTATAGGCGCTTGCAAAGTTCTTGCAAAGATGTCCTACCTTGTCAAGGCGAGCCTGCGCTTCTGGACGCCTGCCCGTGTGGCAATAGACCCAGGCGTAGTTTCCCCAGGTGACCAGACTTCAAATTTTGCCTTGGCAGTCCTGTCCATGCAGGTTAAACTCTTCTGCTTGCCGTAAGCATTCCAGAGCCGCCTTGTCCTGGCCTCGGAGGTGTTTAACATAGGCGAACAGATTGTACATGATTGCTTTGAATTCTTTGTTTAGAAATTGTACCCGGTCACGCACTCTGTTCTCCAAGTCATCTAAGGATCTTTCTTCATCATACAAATTCCAGGTAAAATGGCATTTCAATTGTAATAAGTTATTTCCCAGGGAGTGTTTGATGATTTCACTGTAGGGGAAGAAAAGCAGACATTTGGGGATGTGAGTGAGCAGACAGACCAAATAAGAGGTTTAGGGCATGGTCACTTGACCACTTCTGAGAAGAAGGCCAAAACAGTGCTGGCACTCTGATCCAGAATTGTGATCGTTTCTAAGCTACCCAGTCTGTGGAATTTTGAAATAGCTCCCCGAATGGATGGAGATGATGGGATGGCCCAGAAAGAAGGGGGAGTGGAGGAAATTTATTACCCAGGGACACCGCAATTCCACTTTTGCCTCCAGGACCTCTGCAGTTTCAACAGCAATGCAAGGAAATTTCTCTGTGAAATTCGGCAAATGGTGCCATCATACTATTTAGTGAGGTTGGTTTTTTTGTTTCTTCTCTCAAGCACGGAAGCCAGGGTGTGAGCCTGGACTTGTGATCCACCCGAATATTTAGGGAAACTCAGAGGAAATGCTGGGCTTAAGACACCAAGAGATGAGAAGGGAATCGTTTGGGGCTGGGTGTGAATAGCTATCCCTGGGGGGTCCTTTCCTAGGGCTGGAGTGTGCACAGAGTGTTAGTTTATTCAGGTCGGCCCAAACAGGCTGTGGTCCATCTGATGTTGGGCCAACAAGTGTAGCCCCGTCTGTCACCATCTCTTCCTTTGCTGAGCTGGCTCTTCGGGCAGATTCACGAACTAGAACAACTCGAATACTCTGCACCCTCTACCTGGTGCCGGGATGGATGCTGTGGTCCACCACCCTTCTGACGGGCTCAGTGGTCACAAAGACAGTCGTCAGGTTCCTGACAGAGACAGAGAGACATCTGGAGCAGAAGAGAAACAGGACACAAAGAGCCCACATGCAAACGCTAGTCACAAAACTCAAAGGACAAACTACGAAACAGAAATTAAAAGACTATAAGCATGACAAGAGGTATCCCGTTTAATACCTAAGTGGCTCTTCTAGTATTTGCATTTCAGAAGATACTAATAGGAGCAGGTAGCTCAAAATTTACCAACACACATATGAAAAAAAATGGTCACTAATCAAAGAAATGCAAATTAAATCAACAGTATTTCAATGCCATTTAAAACTTCGGTTACAGAAAAAGATTTTTAAAAATCACAGCTGGGCACTTCTACTTACATGTGAGGGTTTGGATATTTTGACATAGAACTTGCATACGAGGAGCTCTTGACATAAAAATTTGAATGTTAAGACTGTATAGAAAACCAGACATTCAGTCAAAGGTTGTGATGGCCTATGGTTGTGTCAACTCGGCTAGGCTGTCGTGCCCAGTTACTCAATCAAACATGAACCTAAATGTTGCTGTGAAGGTATTTTGTAGATGTGATTAAAGTCCACAATCATTTAATTTTAAGTAAGAAAGATTATTTTACGGAACCTGGGTGGGCCTGGTTTAATCAGTCGAAAGGTTCAGAGCTAGCGCTGAGGTTCCCTGATGAAGAAATACTGCCAGTGGACAGCCACTGGCGCCCATGCCCTGGAGTCCCCGTCACCTTCCCTGATGATTTGCCCTGTGGGGTTGGACTTGACTATCCAGTCCTCGTCCTCACATAGGCCAATTCCTTGCTTCAAGTCTCTTTCTGTATGTCTCCTGCTGCCTCTGCTTCTCTGGCCACACCCTGACTGCCACACAAGTTTGTGAACAAGGGATGTTCATCGCAGGATTAGTTACAACTGCTTAACACTTTAAACTAGGTGATGGTGGGAAAAGGAAATATTTAAAGGTATCATGAGGCGACCCATCGAACACGTGAGACTCTTTTAGCCCCCTCCTCAAATCCTACTAAGGTGACATGGTTTATGAAGGCTTCTAACCATAAAGGAAAGAGAACACAAAGACGGCAGAATCTTGGAACCCTGACACAGCTAGACAAGTGGGGATTGGTTTCACTAAACATGGGAACGTGGGAAAGCTAACTCTGCCAGCAGGGGGGAACCCCTGGATAATGCAGAATTTCCCAAAGCCTCAGAGGTTAGCAGCACAAGGTGCTGCAGAAATGTGTGTGTGTGTGTGTGTGTGTGTGTGTGTGTGTGTGTGTCAGTGTGTGTGTGTAGGGGTGAACTGAGGTCCCTGGGCTCTCCAGCAATGGAAAACCACCAGAGGCCAAACAGGAAGCTCCAGGCACGTCCTTTATTGGGGCTCATGCCAGATCACAAGGCAAACAGCACAAAGGAAAGGGTCCTCCACGCTGGCTCCCGGAATGAAGGCTAGGGGAAGATTTTAAAGAGACTGAGGTGGGAAAGGAGTGATGTCTAAGCATATAGGCGAGGGAGGGAGACAGGAAGTTGCGTGCTCAGGTGCTATGGACCCAACCTGCACCGCATGTCTCATTAGCACATTGGAGCTCCGCCCTTGGGCGTGATTTCTAGTATAAAGAGGGAGAAAGTCTGTCAAAGGTCAGCGCTGGGGTTCACCTCGCAGGAGACTGGTTTGGTTCTGTCTTCGCCAGTCTTCATGGTGGAGCCCCCGCTTTGGTAAGCCTCCTGCCCCGGTGTTCCTGCAAGGTGTGCTGCTCGGGGACTTGGTTACAGCTGTCAGGGAACACTGGGGTTCCAGTCAAGATGGAGGGGACCGGAGTCCAGTCCCAGCTCTGTCTCAATGGGAAGGCTGATGAAAAGTTAGCTTAAGAAGAAGCTGTACCCCTAGACTCTGCCTCTGGTCCTTGCAATGCCCACCCCCCCAACGTAGCAGAGGTTGTACGTGTCTTCTGTACAGAGGATAAAACAGAGGGTCTTGGACAGTGGTTATAGGCACAGCTGGACACCTCGGGTACTATACAGCAAACAAGAGAGTTAAATAATTGTTTGCGTGTGGAATTTTGAGACCACATCTTCCCGAGTCACATGAGGCAGCCTGGCTTATTTCTTCCGGGCAAGGGTTGAGTAGCCTGTTATGGAGGAAGTCGAGGAAGTCCAGGACACCGACATCAGGGGGTCCTCATCAGAGGGAACAGTGAGGTCACCATAAAAGGAAGCCCCTCGCAGGTGCTCCAGGCTCCCCGTTGGCTTTTTAGCATTGCTCTCTCAATCATGAACGGGTGTCAGAGGACCCTAATGTTTTAGGAAAGGCCTCTCACCTGCAGGACAGTGGCCCAATGAAACGTGCTAAAAGTGTCCTGAAGGGAGCAGAATACTTAAAACAACATGAATAAGAACAAATAAAGGGCCATTGATAAATTGAGATTCGGGAGAAAACGCTGCATTCATGGAATAAAAGCAAATGCTTTGAAAAAAAAAAACCCAAACATTTAAAGAACGTGGAAGAAGTCTTAGAAATTAAAACAATTAAATTAAGTGAAAAACTCAGAAGATTAAGATTGAAAGGAAAAGTGGTAAAAAAAAAAATCTTTTAAATAGTAGAACAACCAGATAAAAAGAGGACAGGTATGATATATAACACAGGAAAATTAGAAAGACAGTCTTGGAGGGCCGACATCTGAATAATTTGAGTTCTAGAGGGGACAAGGGAAATGAAAGGAAGAAAGAACATTCTAGAAGAATGCAATAAAATTTCCCTGAACCGAAAGTTGTAAGTTTCCACATGGTAAAAATAAACTTTAGCCCCTTTGGTCGGACATCTTAGTGAGGCTGCAGGGGGAGCAGTGGCTCCCTGAGCTTTGCGATGAGCCGCCCAAGGACGAGAAGAAGAAAGATGCCGGGAAGTTGGCCAGGAAAGACAAAGATCCAGGGCACAGATGTGGGGGCAAGGCCAGAAACAAGTGGCCCAAAGGCAAAGGGAACAAGCTCAATAACCCAGTGTTGCTTGGCAAAGCGACATATGCCAGGTCTGTGCTCAAGTTCCTAACTGTAAGCGTAGACCCGCGGTCATCTCTGAGACTCAGGGCTCTCTGGCTAGGATGGCCCTTCGGGAGCTGCTTAGTCCGACTTACTAAACTGGTCTCAAAGCACAGAGCTCAAGTCACTGACGCCAGAAACACCGAGGGTGGAGGGGTCCCAGGTGCTGGTGAAGATGCTTGAACACATCCTACCGAATGCACGTTTTGGAGAATAAAACTTTATTAAATAAAACAACAGCAACAACAACAACAACCCTTTACCAAGTACTTGATGGTAAGCTTTTAGAACACTGGTGATGGACAGAATTCTACAGTTCCGGGGGGCAAAGGCTGTATAGACACAACAAGAGTCCAAATGCTGTTGAACATGTCGAGAACGCCGTGAAAAGCTGGAAGACAATGGAGAAATGCCTTCCAAAAACTGTAGGAAAATAATTTTAAATTTAGAATTCTAAGCATAGCCACATAATCATTTAAATGTGAGGAAGCATGAAGACCCTTTCACACACGTAAGTAACAAATTTACGTGTCAGACACTTGCTCAGGAAGCTGAGAGGAAAGGCCCCCCTCAAAATTAGAAGTAAACCCAGGTAGTAAATAAAGAAATGGGATTTAGGAATCACAGGACGAGGTGCAAGAGAAGGTCTTACATAAGATACGGGAGAGAAGGAAATCCTCCATTCTTCCCCACCCACCTGGAGAGCAGCCAGTGTGGACAGGAGTAGGTCAAAGGTCCTGTGAGTGATCGCCACGGAGATGTGACAATGGCAGCTCGCCTCAGGTTTTAAAATAGGGAAAGGAAGTTTGTTCCATTAGAATAGAGGTCAGGGCTGAGATGGTGGTAAGTACTTAGAAACCTGAGAAAAAGAAACAAAGAACAAAACCACTTTTGTTTGTTTGTTTCCTTTAACTTCGGAAAAAATGAAACAAAATAGGGGAAAAGAAAGGTCATGGTTGAACAAGACAGGGCTCAGCTGTGAATAGGGTTTGTGTGGTTGTAATAATCCAAATACTGAATATTGATCCAACCAAAGTCACAAAGAGATGTTGGGAGGAGAGGGTGTAGGAGAGGAGGGGTGTGTGTGTGTGTGTGTGTGTGTGTGTTGGGGAGGGGGTTCAATGGTGGAAAACAAATCGATAATGGCTAAAATTTAAAAATAAAGAACTTCCAATATAAGCATATTATTTAAGTATATGGCTATAAATAGCACAATAGTCACTAAAAGAATGACTGGTTCCTCTGGGTAATGGGAAATATGGTGGGGGGTGGGGGCTGCTGTTTCTCGGACCTTGTAGATCGTGTTGACTATTTAAATGGTATGAATGCATAAATTTGATTATAAAGTAAGGAATCGGGAAGGAAGGAGGGAAGGAAGGAGGAATGGAAAGGGGGAAGGAGGGAAGGAGGAAAGAACAAAGGGAAAGAAGGAAGGAAGAAGTCATAATACATCCATATTTTGCAGCATTATCGAAGCCCTTGATACTCATGATATCGAAAAATTTTACTGATAACAAAATATAATGTTAAGTAAAAAGATAAGATGAAACTGTATGGAATCTATACCCTTAACTTTGAAAAGATTTCCCCCAAAATCTATTTAATAAAATATCTATATCTACATCTATGTCAAATGTTGAAATAGTTTATTTCTGGTTGGTTATATAAGAGACGATTGAATTTTCCCACTTAGACTAGCTGGCATTTTCCCCAAGTTCTTTAGTGTGCTCATAGTATCTTTATCCTGAAAAAAGTCCTTCATGATTCTATTTTTTGTTTGTTTGTTTTTCAAAGATCACTGAGGATTAAAAACAAAACAGAAAAGGAAAGTGTGGGTACCGGGACTGATGGAGCCCAATTTCTCTGCAGGCTCTGGGGAACCTCAGAGATGTGAATTCTGGTTTAGTGCTCGACTGCGTTTCTTTGGAAAAGAATTAGTTAAATCCAGTCCATCCTTTATTAGGGCATCCAGTGCTGAGCTTATAAAGAGTACGATGCCCTTAAAAATTATAATTAAATAACCCCAAGCTCCTGACTTTTCCTTTCAAATGAAAAACAGAAAAACAAAAGCTTGTAAGAATATTTCTGCCGGGTTGGCATCCTTAACTGATGAAAATTTGCCTGCAACAGAATGAAATAAATTTGCCCTTCCCCCCACGTCTCCTGTTCCTTTTCTTCCCTGCTCCAGCCTCTGGCCACTTCCTGGCTAGGATTTCTAAAAGTTTCCACTGGGGACAGCCTGTGTGCATCTGAAAAGTGCTGCAAAATTTAAAATGCCTGCAACAATTATGATCTAGACTTAAGGTATATTAAATACTTAAGCCGATGCTGAAATCTGGCACTTAAGAAAAATTTGTATTGAGATTTTTCAAAGACACTAGACACAATTTCAAGAGATCAATGCAAGAAAAAACCGTTTACCTCATGGTCGTAGGCTGAGTGCTGCCCAGCGGTCCTGCAGTGTTCTGGCAAACGCTGACTTGCTGCTCAGAAATCTTCCTGAGCTGGAAACCGCCTCGGGCCCCTGGCCAACCTAGTAGTCTTCAAGCCCACGTGATCAATTAAGTAAACCTTCCCATATTCATACATCATGCATCTTTTTTTTTAATTTTAAAAATTTAAATTTAGTAGGATTTATTAGTAACACAATTTATTAGTAACACAATTACACAGAATAAAGTTCAGGAATTCACCAATGATGGTCACCAAGATGTGCTTCTTTGTGGCTTTTTAAACAGTATTTCTCATGATTCAAATTTATTCAGAGTATAGGTGAATCTCATACATAGCTTCACAATATGGATGTTACAGGTCTTCCATCAGTAAAATTAATGAAAACATATCTTTCATGAAAGGCACAGGAAGAATCTAAACTAACACATTTAAGAAAGTGTGATAACTTTGAATTTCTTTACAAAGAAGAAAAACGAATCCCCAAAATAGAACAGGTGAAAATGTAGTATGTGTAGTCCACATACACATACACGTCAAGAAATATACTTCAACAAAATGATAGCACTTCATAGAGCAGAGCACTTCAGCACCTCACCAGACTCTCCTGCGCCACCTGCTGGGCACTAAGGAACCAGATCGGGACACAACTTCTGAGCACCAAGGTAACATCCACAGCAGGTGCTGTGGACGAATCTCCAAGGACGAGAACCACAGCACTGCTGACGAGGGGTGCCTTCGTCTGTACTTGCACGTGTGAGTGGAAATGTCTCCTGGCAAGTGCAACTGACTTTCAGCTATGCTGGTCTCCTGCTGGGGGAAAAGGAGACCTGACCAAGGAGAGCTTTGCTCTTTCTGATTGGGAACTCAGCTGGGACAAAATGTTTTGGAGGAAGCATACGTGAAGATGTTCAAGGTGGAGGAAAATTTACTGGAGGGAGGACCCGACATGTAGCAGTCAGAGAACTAGAAATCCAAGTGACCACTGCACCCGTGTGCCTTGAGGAAACCGTGGCCGCGGTCAGACCACTAGCTGATACTGATGGCGAAACTTTGCTCAGGGCTTCAAAGGACTCAGGTGATTTACTCCATTTGACCCCCTTGGGAGAGATGGCCATTTATCAGAGGAGTAAGAGAAGACTCAGCCTGCTTATGGAACATGCCCAGGGAGGCAAGTCTGGGTCTGCTGACCCAAGGACCCCACTTGTTTAATTGTGGAGCATATGGGCACGGTGTCTCTTGATCTAAAGGTCTGAACTACATAGTTCATTGATACACTGCTGGCAGGAATGTGAGTTGGTGCAGCCATTATGGAAAACAGTATGAATCTTCCTCAAAAAATTAAAAATCGGGGGCGCCTGGGTGGCTTATCTATCTATCTATCTATCATCTATCTATCTATCTGATTATCTATCTATCATCTATCTACTCATCTCTCTTTCTCTGTCAGTCTGTCTGAGAATCTTTTGCTCAGACTCAAGATAATTCTTCCAGTCGGTTACTGGCCATCTTCATCTGGGATAATCATAAGTTAGGAGCTAGTGAACTACAGCCTGTGGGCCAAATCCATTCCTCTGCCTATTTTTGTATAGCCCTCAAGTTAAGAATGCTTTTAAAAAATTCTTTTAGGTGCGCCTGGGTGGCTCAGTTGTTAAGCATCTGTCTTCAGCTCAGGTCATGATCCCAGGGTCCTGGGATCGAACCCTACCTTGGGCTCCCTGCTCAGCAGGAAGCCTGGTTCTCCCTCTCCCACTCCCCCTGCTTGTGTTCCCTCTCTCGCTGTGTCTCTCTCTGTCAAATAAATAAATACAATCTTTTAAAAAATGTTTTAGAGTTGTAAACACACACACACACACACACACACATACACACACACACTCAGAAAAACGTGACAGAGACCACCGTATGTGGCCTGCAAAGGCTAGAATATCTACTCTCTGGCCCCCTGCAGAGAAAAAGTTGCTGACCCCTATCATAAGTGAATTTAGTAAGTCTAAAATGGAATTTATCTTTCTCTACAAAACTCCTCTTCTTCTAGTCCCTATAGTCATGAAAGGCCCCATAATTTACCACATTATGCTGCCTCATGGATTAGTAAAGACCTGGGGGAATGTTTTATATTTACTGCCTGCCATGTCCAGATTTGCGCAGGGGAGAGTTGCCACCATTAGAACATGCCTTTCTCAATGGGATGCCTTCTTCTGTCTTCTCCATCCTCATCAGGGAGCCCCAAGGCAGCTGGCGCTCCTGGTACGTCAGGCACGGCCTTGTCTTCAGAGTTCACTTCATGTGGCTTAAAGCTGCTATTTTGGAGATGTACCAACTGTTTCCTTGTAGGAGTTCACTCCTTTCTTAATTCTCTCTGGAAGTAGCCTCTTGCTTTTCCACACTCCTCTGTCTCCATGTACGTGTGAGCCAGATGGCGGCAGGCAGCAGATAGTCCCACTGGACTCAGTAGCTGCCTTTAGAGAATTTAAACCACTGTGGAAAACAACAGGGAGTTTCCTTAAAAAGATAAAAATAAAACTACCATGTGATCCAACAATTCCACTTCCAGGTATATATCTGAAGGAAAGGAAGCTACTACGTTGAAGAGAGATCTACACCCATCGTTCACTGAAGCATTATCGACGGTAGCCAAGATATGGAAGCAACCTAAGAGTCCATCAATGGATGAATAAGAAAAAAAATGTGGTGTATATAGATGTGTATGTATGTGATGGAATATTATTCAGCCACGAAAAAGGAAATGTTACCATTTGTGGCAACATGGATGGGCCTTGAGGGCATTATGCTAAGCGAACTAAGAGAAAGACATACTGTATGACCTCACTTAGACGTGAACTCTAAAAATACCCCAAACTCATAGAATAAGAGATCAAATTTGTGGTTGGCAGAGAGGCAGGGGTCTTGGGGAGTTGGGTGAAGGCGGTCATATGTACGAGCTTCTGGTTATAAGATAAATGCACACTGGGGATGTAATGTACCACATGACCACAGTCACCAACGCAGTCTGGTACCTTTGAAAGTTGCTAAGAGAGTAGATCCTTAAAGTTCTCATCACAAGGGAAAAAGTTTTTTTTTGTAACAAAAACTTTTGTGGGGTGATGGATGTTAACTAAACGTTGTGATAACCATTTCACAAGATATAGGAGTGTCAAGTCATTACGCTATATCCCTTAGACAGTGTTGTCAATTATATCTCAATAAAAATGGAAGAAAGAAATAACAATAAAGGTACCTTATTGAAAAAAAATTGATAGCACATCTTAGAGCCTGTACAACTTATTCATTCCCATATGCTTTTGCATTTTGAATGTGTTTGGCTTTTTCCCCAGCGTAGTTTCAGATCTGGAGAACCAGGTAGGCTGTTTTTGGTCAGAATCCATAAATCTTTTATAAGTAATTCAGAGCTTTTTCCAGATTTCCTGTTCTGTGTCAAGCTTTGCCCACACTATAACGTATGGAGTTTGCATCAAGGCCTCTATTAATGACCTTTCTACTTCTTCTTCATGCTTCTTCTGAAGTTTCAAGGCCAAATAATTTAAGGCATTGTTGGTTAAGATTCAGCTCAAAGACCTTTCTCAGGAAATGGAGGGATTTCTCTGTTGGTTGCCTCTACCATTCCTTGTGGTTTGGCTAGAATTTCTGGTCTCCAACTTGGGGTCATGGCAGGACCTTGGTTTTTTCCCAGTGCATTTGGAAATCTGAAATCCTTCCTGAAGATGGGAGCCTCCTTCATGCTCATTCTGCCCTGGATTCCAGCACCTGCCACTCAGAGAGAAAGTTAATCCCGGTTGCTTTTCCAGAACTGTCCTTCAACCTCATGGCTGCCCGGAGCCTCCCTGTACCCCACATCCATCCTCTTCTAAGGAATAGTCCCTTTTGATTATTCACTGGAGATTAAACTCTCGCTGAGCTAAGCAGAAGGGAGGAAAGTGGGGTATGTCACAGAAAGGAGAAGGTGGGTTTCTGTTCATCCCTAAAACCTGGGGTCTCAGATGATCAGATCACACCAAACAGAATCTTGTGACCGGTGAGCTTTGAACAAGTCTCACCTCCCTTTTTTCTTAAACTGTTCTGCTTCTAGTAATGCAGCCGAAAGTGGCAGCTATTTTTCTGGGGCATATCATCTTGGTACCAAGTGATCTTTCACACAAGCCACGTTCTTAAGTGTATTTTATATGAGCTTCTGTAAAGCATTTGTTGACAAAAATCTCTCTCATTCGGTTTCCATTATGTATTCTTTTAGAATATATTTTATTTTTTATAATATACTTTTAATTTATTTAGAGCATATTTGTATATTCTCTTAAATGATATTATATATGAAATTTAAAGTTAGGATTATTTTATATTATAGAACATAAATATGTATGTGTAAATACACTATTATTATAGCAATATTTAAATATAGCATAAACATAAGGCAATAAAACTATATCAATATATTGCACAGTATTTATATTATTATCATAGTATATTTGCTATATAATGTGTAAAAATAATATATTCTATCGCATAATATATCATGTTCTATTATATATCTATATAATTTGTGTATGTGTAGCAGTAATATATATTCTATGTGCTTCTATTATTACTTTTTTTTAACCTAAACTTGACTTTATATTTTTCACAATTCGATTATATTTTGTGAGACTTCTTGCTTTTTCAAAGCACAAAAGCCTATTTGGAGCCTGTCTTCATAATTGTATTTTTTGGGCTTAATATTCCAAACTAACATAATTGTCTAGTCCTCTAGCTCTGAAGTAAAATAGGGCAACACTCTAGCTGTGTGTCCTTGGGAGAGTTACTCAATTTGTCTCTGCCTCGGATTTTTGTCATATTCATTTTTATCAGGATTAAATGAAATAAACCAAGGATGGCACGCTGTTAAGTGTGAATTACATTTTATTACTGATGTCCATTCTGTGGGCCTCCCCCCCACCTGTCTGATACAGGGCAGCGGAGAGAAATTGATCCCTTACGTCTTGGACACAGTGACAAATCCTGGGTCAGTCCAGCGTGGCCTCTCTTGCCTGTCAGAAGTTTTATATAAGGAGAGCACAAGTCTCGTCCCCTCTTCTTTCTCTTCCAGCCTAGATAGGACAGCGTGGAAACTGAGAAAATAAAACCAGCCTCGTTATACTGCCCGGGAAAGAAACTCCGGAAATTACCTTGGTAAGAATCACTCTTTCTCCTGTTGTCACCCTCTTGCTGGTCTCCCTGCGACTCTTGGTCCTGAGTCAAGAGATTCACGCAAAGACTTATTCCGAGTGAGGAGAGGGGGACTGAAGGAAAGAGGCAGGATTGGATGACAGGTCCTTGAAACGTCAGTGTGCTATGTCCTGCCCCCACGTGTGTGCAGCACTCTGTTGAAGTGAGCTTTGTAACTCAGCTGAGACTGGAACCCTTAAAAACAAAACAAAGCAACAAGTTGGGGGGGGGGAGCATGCTCCCATGCGGAGAGTGGGAAGGGGCTGTTGTTTGTGTAAAAACAACCATAGGGTAAAAGAGGTTCAACCTTCCTCTGGATGAAAGAAGGCACCGCTGCTCCCACCCCAGTCCCAGCCCTAAATCCGATCACGGGCAGCAGAGCGTGTTCTGAATGATTTCCGCCATTTACAAATAATCACCAGTAATTGATCAACAATGGTTCCCTCTGTTGTGTCTGTACTTTTCTCAACAGCTGAGGGTAAATTCAGGAAAACTGAACTCGGAATACATATTCTGTCTGTCCGTCCGTCCATCCATCCATCCATCCATCCATTTCTATTCATTCACTAACTCAGTCGATATTTATGGAATTGCAACCATGTGTGGAAGACTGTTCTATCCTTCTAATATTTGAATATAATACAAATCAAAGCAAAGACAGCTAACAATTATTGATCCTTAGCCATGTGCTAGGAATTATTTTAGTTGTTCTGCATATACCATTGTGTTTTCTCTCTGAAACAGCTTTGTCATGTATACTGTGATTATCCCCTTTGTAGAGATCAGGAAAGGGACTGAAAGGGATTAGATACTTCGCACAAGACCGCATACTAGCAAGTGGTGGAGCTTTGCTTCAGCCCTGGTGGTCTGGCTCTGGAACCAGAAGGAGGGGGAGAGGAGGTGAGTGAGGACCTATGGAATAAAATTTAAGGAGGCACTTGCTCTCAGGGGGTATAAAGGCTGCCCCTGCACTTGCATGACCTTGAGTGTGTTTCCTTAAATGATGTGCCCTAGGAGCCCCACTCCCCTCCTCCTGCCTTGTCTGAGCCCATCCAGCACCTCCGTTGTCAAAAACTGCCCTTTACAGATTAACATTCTCTCCACACTTACGCTCTGGGGTAGAAAGGTCACACTCTGACCTGAGCTGGCAGTGCCGTCCGTCCCACAAACCCTCTAGTCCGGCGTTGAAGATGATATAGAAACAAACGAAATCATAACAGAACCTTCGGACCTTGCAGTTAGAGTTTATTTTTAATTTTTTATTTAAATTCAATTTAATGAACATATACTGTATTATTAGTTAGTGATTCATTAGTTGCATATAACACCCAGTGCTCCTCACATCACGTGCCCTCCTTAATGCCCATCATCCAGGTACCCTATGCCCCCCCACCTCCCTTTCAGCGACCCTCAGTTTGTTCCCTAGAGTTTAGAGTCTCTTATGGTTTGTCTCCCTCCTTGTTTTCATCTTATTTTACATTTCCTTCCCTTCCCTTATGTTCACCTGGGGAAACGCATGAGTGAAATCATAAGGTATCTGTCTTTCTCTGACTGACTTATTTTGCTTAGCATGATACCCTCTAGTTCCATTTGTCTTTCTAACACACAGAAAGCAGAATACCAGTGTACTTTAAAAAATCCATTCATTTTGGGACTCCTGGGTGGCTCAGTGTGTTAAGCATCTGCCCCCGGCTCAGGTCATGATCTCAGGGTCCTGGGAACCAGCTGCTTCAGGCTCCCTGCTCAGTGGGGAGCCTGCTTCTCCCTCTCCCTCTGCCTGCCACTCCCCACCACTCATACTCTCTCTCAAATAAATAAAAATAAAACCTAAAGAAAAAAAATCCATTCATTTCAAGCTTAGTCTGTCCTGACCACGCATAAAATTTCAAAGATTTCCCTTCACAAGCCTTCTACAACTTTCTTTTGCATAAAAGATTTTGTCCCAAGCTATTTCTTTCCAAACAACCAGTCTCATTTAGGATAAAATTACTTTCTTTTACCTTCAACAAAAATGTATTCCCATTCCTTATGCCTTTCTTACACCTACAGAGTTGCTTCCCTAATTCCCATCAGTCTTAATTACATTTAGCAGAATTTTAACTCTTAGAAACCCTAGTCTCCAGTGAAAACTAAGTAGTAACCAGTTGTGAATTGTCACACCAGAATTCTTTAGATGGCAGATTTATGAATCAGCTAAGCACAAAGCATGTTTTCCCACAGACCCAAATATCCTTAGTTTCTTTGCAATAAGTCAAAAGCATAAATCTACATCTAATAATCATTGCTTTAGCACTTTATCATATTTGGAAAAGACTAGATAACCAATGAATTCAATCCAATCTATCATCCAAGCAAAACTTTAAAGGTTCAGGTTACCAAAGACTTTGAGAGCTATCTTAACAATTACCCATGAAAACTTTGGGACGGACAAAATTAACCATCATCTTAAGTCATCTTTTTTGCTGACAAATTGCAGCAGAGATCACACGCGCTTATTCGACCTTTAGCAAACCTTGGTAGAATAAAAGTTTCATGTTCAGTGCTGGTAACTCTAAAGACATGTCCATTTTAATTAAACCAACAAACTTAAATTAATTTCGATACCGAATTATGTTCCACCTGGGTCCACTTATAAGTCAAACAATTTGTTCCGCATTGTCAATTCTTACCTGGGACACTGGCGGGGAAATCTAAAGTGGGGGGTGTATGCAGGCTGCACCCAGGTTGGTGCAGAAACGGGAGAAGGAGGAGGGGAGGCAAAAGAGGCAGAGTGCTGCTGCCAGAAGGTGGAGAAAGAGGGTTCCTCGTTCTAAACCTCATAGGCTCAGACTGATGAACAGGGGCCATGTTTTTTCCTGCCAATGCGGAAAGTGCGGTCTGTACCCAGCCAGAGAAGACAGGGAACTTCCCTGAAACAAAGGGAGTTTCAGCAGCTGCTTGGGAACATTCCTTAAAGTCCCCGTCCCGAGGGAGATGAAACATAGTTGGCTCCAGTTACAGCCATTAACCCAGGAAAAGAGGGAGAAGCCCCCACATCTATTAGGAGGAGGAACGGAGAGAGAGAGTCACAGTCCCCTTAGGGATGGCCTGTGTTTCCTCCAGCAATCTGGATTCTAGGAGGAGGAGGCCTATTTAGATAAGTATCACCCTATATGTCAGAAGGTAGTTTACTAGCCTGGTTACTGACCAAACACGTTTGGCAAGAGGTCCTTGGCTCCGGGTCCTGGTCTAGAGCCCCGAAGGCCTGGACCTCGGGTACCTTCACCATTTGCCCTGTTTCATGCGGGAGCGATCTAACGGGTAGACCCTAATGCGGCCATGCAGTGTTACAGGGGCTCAGTCCTTTCCCAAGTTTTGCGATCTGAATTGTCTCCAGTGGGTTCCAAGAGGCCAAAAGGCATTCCAAGAGCATGTCCTTGGGAACTGAAGAGAAAGTCCCTTACCCAAATCCCCCCCACTCCCAGGTGGGTCCCACGCAGAATATGTCACAGGTTCCAGGTGTCAAAAGCCACCAGAGGCATCCCTCAAATGAGAAATCGCTACTGACCACCATTGTGCCTCAGCATAAAAGCCCCAGGGATGGATGCTAGTGTCCCCCTGCTTCCCCACTGCATCCTAAGGCTACAGATATGGGTGCCTGGCGTATGGCCCGAAATACCGAGCCGTGCTGTCCCATGCCCAGAAGGCTGCGTTATTGCCCTGCTGTGAAGGTTGTGCTGCAAAGAACCCGCTGTTTTTAACCCAAGGAAAACACTAGAAAAGTTTTTATAAGGGGAAATTACCCAATTTTGTAGCTTAAGTGGTTAGTAGAGGATATTGACAGAAAACAGTGAAGATTGAAATCCATCATGGTCTAAGTGACATTCTACCACATGTAGTCCTTACAGCCAACTTCCCTAGGAAACTGTCCCCGGTTGGGTTTTAATTCCTTCGGGTACTGGTTTCGGCTGGCTCCCAATGGAGGTCGTATGGTCAGAAGCAGCTAGACCGGAGATGTGAAGGGGATCACATTAGATCAATCAGGAGGAAACCTCACAGGGGAGTCTTAAGATTGGCAGCTGTCCTGTGACTTAGGTGGCCGTCCCGTGCCCAACAGACAACTTCATAGAAGGACAGGAATAAAGAGAGGGCATCAAGTTTCTGGATGTTATTACCATTCCAGCCAGGGTACTAACTGCCAGCCAAACATATACATCATGTAATATATAATATAATATCATATATATATGTGGGAAGAAAAGTCAAAAGAAAAAAAATTAAATTTCCTTACTGCCTACAGCCCACTGACAAGTCCTTGAAACAGGCAGAGTGACCTTCCTCTAGGGACTCAGCTGCCTCCATGTTGACACTTTGCTGAGGGTCATAACGTCCCGTGATGGAAACCGAAACTACACCCCAGGCAATAACGACTGCCCAGAGGAAGCTTCCCATGGCCCAGAGCACCCCGCCCCATGTGAGCTCAAACCCGGACTCACGCCTGCGCCGATGGACCGTGGGGTGACCCACAGGCACCTCTCCCTCATTACAACACAAAATCTCCCCCCAGGGAGGAGCCCGAGCCTATTTACAGAACATGCAAGTGTGCACATGCCTTAGGGCACCTGCTCAGCCTCATCCCTGCCCCTACATCCGAGGACCAGGCTCCTTCGTCCGAGTACTCATCCCAACCTTAAATACAAGGAACGCACCGCCCTTGCCCGGGGGCCCAGCTTTGGAGGTTATTCCCCGAGATTTCCTTAATTTGCTAAATAAAGTTTCCTTTGTGCGACAAACTGGCTGCTGTAGTTTCTATCCGACTCACCAGGCAGCGAGCTCACGTTAGTTGGGTTACACTTGTTTTGACTTAGATATGAAATTAACATCTCTTCACAAAAACATCCCTTCCCACAATACATCAAATGCCCCGTTGTCATCCAGCTTCCCCTCACCTCTTGAATCTCTTTTGTCAGAGGACACCCAGTCCCCACACCCCATCTCTCTCCTTCCTCTACCCAGGGACAAGATGTTCTCCCAAAACATCTGTATTTCTGTGTCTCTATTTCTCCAAAAAAAAAAAAAAGAGAGAGAGAGAGAGAGAAAATAAAATGAATATGAAAAAAGCCCCTCCCCCAAAGAGGAATTCTGATGCCAATGCTCTTATTTAATTAAAAAAAGACAGTTCAACTAATCCCACACTAAAATGCTAAAGGAATCTCAGGGTTCTGAGATTGTGGGTAGTTTTTGTTTTTTTAAATTTTTGGGTTTCAGTATTTTATCAGCTTTCAGTATATTCTTTTTCAAATAAGAAACACAAAAGAAAAATGGTCGTTTTTTTTGTCCAAAGCACTCACTTCTGAAGAGGGTGTAGAAAGGCCTCTGTGGGGGAGGCAGGTAGACCCATCACTGCAGACCAGCTTCTGAGGGGCTGGTCACTAGGCCAAGCAAGCCCCCTAATGGGAAAGCCTGTGATCTCCCTCCACTCCTCTAGGGTCTGTGAAAATTGCCTTTGTAGAAAAAGCTCCTTGACATGGGTCTTGTCAATAACTTTTTGGGTTTGAGACCCAAAACACGAGCAATGAAAGCAAAAAACAGCAAGTGGGGATACATCAAACCAAGAAGCTTTTACACAGCAAAAAAACCAGTCAACGAGAGGCAACCTATGGAAGGGGAGAAAATATTTGCAAACCATACATCTGAACAGGGGTTAATATCCAAAATATATAAAGAACTCATACAACTTAATAGCAACAAATTTTAAAAAATTGCTAAAAATGGGCAAGGGACTTGAATAGACGTTGTTCAACATCACTCACCACTAAGGAAATACAAATCAAAACCACAATGAGCTCTTACTTGACACCTGTTAAAATTGCTGTTGTAGAGGAAGAAAGGAGAGAATAGATGCTGGTGAGGACGTGCAGGAAAGGGAACGCTGGTGCGCTGTTGCTGAGAATGTACACTGGTACAACCACTATGGAAAACAGTATGGGGCTCCTCAAAACACGACAAAGAGAACTGCTTGGGGTGCCTGGCTGGCTCAGTCGTTAGAGCGTGCGACTCTTGATCTCGGGGTCGTGAGTTCGAGCCCCACGTTGGCGGTAGAGATTACTTAAAATCACACAAACAAACTGCCCTATGATCGAGCAATCCCACTTGTGAGTGTGTATCTGAAGGAGGTGAACGTACTGTTTCAAAGCGGTGTCTGTACCCTCATGTTCTTTGCAACATTACTCACAACAGTCAAGGCATGGAAACAACCTAAGTGTCCGCTTGATGGATGAGTGGATAAACAAAATGTGAATATATATATAAAGTGATATTCCTTAGCCATAAGAAAGAAGGAAATTCTGTGATTTGTGATGCCATGGATGGACCTTAAGGGCATTGTGCTAAGTGAAATACGCTAGAGAAAGACAAATACTGTCTGACCTCGCTTTTATGTGAAATCTATAAACATCCAACGTAGAACCAAAGAGCCAGGGGCTAAGGGGTGTGGGAAATGGGGAGATGCGGTCAGAGAGCACAGACTTTCAGTTATGGGATAAATAAGCCCCAGGGGTCGACTGTATAGCATGTGGCTATAGCTAATACTGGATCACATCCCTGAAATTTTCTATGAGAGTAGAACTTTAATGTCCTCACCACCACAACAGTAAAATGGTGATTATGTGAGGGGAAGGATGTGTTAACTAACCTTATTGTAGTAACTGTTTCCCAAATATGTACGTCTATCAAGTCATCACACCGCGCTCCTTAAACTTCTACAACGTTCTGTGTCAATTATGTCTCAGGGGAGCTGGAAAGAAAGTACGTTGCCCTTGCGAAGGTCGCCAGCAGGGGACCCCTCGCTCCTCCTACCCTGCTTGCCCTGCTCCCAGGAAAAGGGGAGGGCGGGTGCAGGAGCAGGACAGCCACGAGGGGGAGCCCAGTTCCTAACAGTCTGCTTTGACCCAGTGGACTCATTAACTTCTTGGGTTGTAATGAGTGTGTGGCCAACTAATCCAGTGTGTCTGCCGGGCGCGCCGTAAACCCGTGAACAAAGGGCTGCAGAGCTTTTGCAGGGAAGAAGGCTAGGCTATGTATTGGCATGGCATCACCTGGGAGAATGGGGGGGCTGATGTGCAAAGCCCAAATCCCTCCAATGGCTGACAAGGGACGGTTTTTAAAGGCAACAGTGAGAGGTAGGCTCAGGCAGGCCTGGCATTGAACAATGAGTTAATAACATATCAGGTATTACAGTAAATCATCCCGTGATTCCTGTCCGTAGTCATTTATTCCCTGGAAGTATTTTAAGTAATTTCAGTGTTACATTAAGGATTGTCTATTTTTAAAAAATATTTTTTAAAGATCTTATTTATTTGAGAGAGAGAGAGAGCAGGGGTGGGGGCGGCAGAGGGAAAGGGAGAGGCAGACACGCCCCCCCCAGCAGGGAGCCCGAGGCAGGGGCTCAATCCCAGGCTTGTTTTAAAAGGCCAGTGGAGAGGAGTTAAGATGGCGGAGGAGTAGGGGACCCCTTTTACAGCCGGTCCCCTGAGTCGAGCTGGATAGGTACCAGACCAGCCTGAACACCCATGGACTCAGCCTGAGACGCAGGAAGATACATCTGGATCTCTACAAATGAACGTCTCCAGAGCTGAGTATTGAGGTACAAAGCGGGGAGCCGTGAAACCACGCACAGATATCGGAAGATAAACGGAAGGGGGAGGGAGCTGCCCCGTTCGGGCGCTGGGAATTGGTAGCCACCTGCACGGGGGAGCGGGCGGACTCACGGACCGGCACCCACGAGAGAACAGACTGAGACCGTGAGCCGGGGAACGCACGCCACCAGACAGAAACAGAGCTCCGGTGTGCTCACTGGAACCAGACTGAGACCGGCAGCTCCGGGAGCACGGGGGTGGCTGGCAGTTGGCGGTGTTAGTTACACAAAGGACAGAGATGCTCTGGTCCTGGAAGGGAGGACTGGGACACCGGGTGTGGGGCGCACATCCCGGGACACTGCAGGGTTGAGCAGCACCAACAATAACAGAGTTAAAGTGGCCAGAACATCAGTGGAGACTGGTCCGCGATCCCTCTGAGACAGAGGCTGAGATTCGGCCACTGCTGCTCTGACTCTCAGAAGAGGCACAGCAAACCACCAGGGAAAGCTGCCAGAGAACCAAAGCTTGGAAATACCTGCTCACAGTGTGCCCATACCCATCCCCCCTCGCAGGGGACACGGAGACTCTACCCAAACAGGATTGCCTGAGTATCGGCGCAGCAGACCCCTCCCCCAGAAGGCAGACTGAAAAATCAAGAAGCCCACATCCCTGAGGTCCCTATAAAACAAGTGCACACTGCCTGGGTCCTGGTCAATAATTTGGGCTCTGGAAAACCCCGCAACCTCTCCTCATCAGAATGACGAGAAGGAGAAATCCCCCACAGTAAAGAAAAGACAATGAGTCTGCAGCCTCTGCCACAGAACTAATGGATATGGATATAACCAAATTATCAGAAATGGAATTCAGAGTAACAATGGTCAAGATGATGTGTAGACTTGAAAAAAGTATTAATGAAAATGTTAATGAGAATATAGAATCTCTAAGGGTGGAAATGAGAGCGAATCTGGCAGAAATTAAAAATTCAATGAACCAAATGCAGTCAAAACTAGAGGCTCTGACGGCCAGGGTGAATGAGGCAGAAGAACATATCGTCGGATTGGAGGATGGGTTGGTAGAAGAGAAAGCTAAAATAGAATCTGGGCTCAAAAAAATCCAATCTCAAGAATGTAGGTTACGGGAGATTACTGACTCAATGAAACGTTCCAATGTCAGAATCATCGGCATCCCCGAGGGGGTGGAGAAAAACAGAGGTCTAGAAGAGATATTTGAACAAATTGTAGCTGAAAACTTCCCTAATCTAGCAAAGGAAACAAGCTTTCGTGTCCAAGAGGCAGAGAGGACCCTTCCCAAGGTCAATGAGAGCAGACATACACCACGTCAAATCCTAGTGCAATTTGCAAATAACAGATCCAAGGATACAGTCTTGAAAGCGGCCAGGGGGAAGAAAATCTTAACCTACAGAAGAAGGAATATCAGAATAACGTCAGACCGGATGGGAGTTAAGATGGCGGAGGAGTAGGGGACCCCTTTTTCAGCCGGTCCCCTGAGTCGAGCTGGATAGGTACCAGACCAGCCTAAATAACCACGGAATCAGCCTGAGACGCAGGACGATGCATCTGGATCTCTACAAATGAACATCTCCAGCGCTGAGTATTGAGGTACGAAGAGGGGAGCTGTAAACCGTGCACAGATATCGGAAGATAAACGGAAGGGGGAGGGAGCTGCCCCGTTCGGGCGCTGGGAATTGGTAGCCACCTGCACGGGGGAGCGGGCGGAGTCA
>NW_024426885.1:80316727-80354268 GCF_017311325.1 Ursus maritimus | reverse complement strand
TATTATTCAACATAGTACTAGAAGTCCTTGCAACAGCAATCAGACAACAAAAAGGGATAAAAGGTATCCAAATCAGCAAAGAAGAAGTCAAAATGTCTCTCTTCGCAGATGACATGATGCTCTATCTGGAAAACCCAAAAGAATCCACTCCCAAACTATTAGAAGTTATAGAGCAATTCAGTAATGTGGTAGGCTACAAAATCAATGCTCAGAAATCAGTTGCATTTCTATACACAAATAATGAGACTGAAGAAAGAGAAATTAGGGAATCCATCCCATTTACAATAGCACCAGAAACCATACGTTACCTTGGAATTAACTTTACCAGAGACGTAAAGGATCTATATTCTAGAAACTATAAATCACTCTTGAAAGACATTGAGGAAGACACAAAAAGATGGAAAAATATTCCATGCTCATGGATTGGAAGAATTAACATAGTTAAAATGTCTATGCTACCCAGAGCAATCTACACTTTCAATGCTATCCCAATCAAAATACCGATGACATTTTTCAAAGAACTGGAACAAATAGTCTTTAAAGTTGTATGGAACCAGAAAAGGCCCCGAATCGCCAAGGAACTGTTGAAAAGGAAAAACAAAGCTGGGGGCATCACGTTGCCGGATTCAAGCTGTACTACAAAGCTGTGATCACAAAGACAGCATGGTACTGGCACAAAAACAGACACATAGACCAATGGAACAGAATAGAGAACCCAGAAATGGACCCTTGGCTCTTTGGGACCCTCTTTGATAAAGCGGGAAAAAACATCTGGTGGAAAAAAGACAGTCTCTTCAATAAATGGTGCTGGGAAAATTGGACAGCTACATGCAAAAGAATGAAACTTGACCACTCTCTCACACCATACACAAAGATAATCTCCAAATGGTTGAAAGACCTCGATTTGAGAGAGGAATCCATCAAAATCCTAGAGGAGAAGATAGGCAACAACCTCTATGACATCGGCCACAGCAGCCTTTTTCATGACACATCTCCAAAGGCAAGAGAAACAAAAGATAAAATGAACTTTTGGGACTTCATCAAGATTAAAAGTTTCTGCACAGCCAAGGAAACAGTCAAAAAAACTAGGAGGCAGCCCACGGAATGGGAGAATATATTTGCAAATGATACTACAGATAAAAGACTGGTATCCAAGATCTACAAAGAACTTCTCAAACTCAATACACGAGAAACAAATAAACAAATCATAAAATGGGCAGAAGATATGAACAGACACTTTTCCAATGATGACATACAAATGGCTAACAGACACATGAAAAAATGTTCAAAATCATTAGCCATCAGGGAAATTCAAATCCAAACCACACTGAGATACCACCTTATACCAGTTAGAATGGCAAAAATTGACAAGGCAAGAAACAACAAATGTTGGAGAGGATGTGGAGAAAGGGGATCCCTCCTACATTGTTGGTGGGAATGCAAATTGTTACAGCCACTCTGGACAACAGTGTGGAGGTCCCTTAAAAAGTTAAAAATTGAGCTACCCTATGACCCAGCCATTGCACTACTGGGTATTTACCCCAAAGATGCAGACGTAGTGAAGAGAAGGGCCATATGCACCCCGATGTTCATAGCAGCATTGTCCACAATAGCTAAATCGTGGAAGGAGCCGAGATGCCCTTCAACCGATGACTGGATTAAGAAGCTGTGGTCCATACATACAATGGAATATTACTCAGCTATCAAAAAGAACGATTTCTCAACATTTGATGCAACATGGACGGCACTGGAGGAGGTAATGCTAAGTGAAATAAGTCAAGCAGAGAAAGACAATTATATGATTTCTCTCATCTATGGAACATAAGAGCTAGGAAGATCAGTAGGGGAAGAAAAGGATGAAGAAAGGGGGGGTAATCAGAAGGGGGAATGAAGCATGAGAGACTATGGACTCTGAGAAACAAACTGAGGGCTTCAGAGGCGAGGGGGGTGGGGGAATGGGATAGGCTGGTGATGGGTAGTAAGGACGGCACGTATTGCATGGTGCACTGGGTGTTATACGCAACTAATGAATCATCGAACTTTACATCAAAAACCAGAGATGTATTGTATGGTGACTAACATAATATAATAAAAAAAAGTAAAAAAAAAAAAAATAAAAGGCCAGTGGAGGGGTGCCTGGGTTAAGCCTTTTAAAACAAGCTTGTTTCCTATGCGCTGCAGCGATGACAGGCTTTCAGTAACGCAAGACTGGCTTTGGAGCCCTTCTGTCACCAGGCTTTCCCAGGCCATTCCAGCCTGGAGTCAAACCCAGGGTTTCCACGGGAGAAACATGTAAGAGGAACCAAATTGTTTCTCCGGCTCCGTTTCCACCCACAACAGCAGAATCAGGTCCTGCCCTTGCCCACCTCCCACTCCCAAATACTTCTGGGAGCTCCGAGGAGTGTCTGCAGAGTTTCTCCTCCCTGCTCCACATGCCATGGGGACACTCCTGCCGCTGCTTTTTCCAGAGCCCAAGCCAAGCCTGCTGCTGGCTGCTCTGGAGCTTTGCCAGGCCACGTGCTCCCCTGTGAACTGGGAGGAAGGTTGGTGCTGCTCCCCTGCGTATAGCCGAGTTATCGCCTGGGGTCACTGCAGTGACAGTCTCCACTCCTCCAGGCTCTGGCACAGGTGCCTAGGACGGGGAGGGAGGGCAATCTAGAATGCAAAATGCACCCAAAGCCGCCCCTCCCTTTTCACACTGAGCTGTGTTCCTTGTGCCAAATTTTTTTCTTTCTCTCTCCCCTTCCCTTAACCTCTTAGCCAAGAGCCTCCCGGTCACTTCCACGAGAGCCCCCCGGAAGGACACTACCCCAAACAGCAGCACTGGCACACGAGTAACCACGGGTTCCCGAATGCCCCGGTGGCACGGTGGAGTCACAGAGACTCCGCTTAGCACAGCTTACGTTTCGAGGCTGAAATCCTGCTTCTCTTTCCTAGGCACACGCACACGCACACACACACTCTACACGTATACACACATAAATGTACACACTTACATGCACGTGCACTGATTGCTTTCTGTTTGGGATATTCCTATCTCATCACTGTTGGCATTCTACGGGTCACGCACCAGTTGCATCCTCCTGACCTTTCACAGTCTGCTCTGCAGTATCGAATCAGACAATTATAGTCCCTCCAACTGATTTTTGTCCCCCTGACGCAGCCCTGTGCATGAGCCAGCACGAAGTCATTAGATCTTCCGGTGCCTCTGACTCTATCAGAGAAGGACAGTGGGGTCGGAGGGGGGAGATGTACTGACAAGAGCTGGCGATAGAGATAGGGAAGGGAAGCTGGAGAACCAGTGGGGCTGTGCTTGGGCTGCCCTGAAACTAGGAAGGGGCTCCAGCGGGTCCAGCCATCAGTCACCGAGGCCAGGGGACCGGCTGCATGCTGGCCCAGTGCCCTGTGCTGCGTCGGGCTGGACACTCCTGCGGCTGCTGCAGCAATCATCCCACATGTGGGCGCTCAGAGCAACAGCAAAGTGTTCACTTAGTTCTAGAGGCTATGGTCTGAATCAAGGTGTTGGCAGCGCCACGAGCCCTCTGAAGTCTCTCGGGGAGAATCCATTCCTTCCTCCCACAGCTTCTAGTGGCTCCCGAGGCTGCATTATCCAGGCTCTGCCTCCACTCCCCCATGGCTATCTTCTCTGTGTGTCCCTGTGTCTTCTCCTTTTCTGTCCTAAGGACACTGTCATTGGATTGAAGGCTTGGCCTAAACCCGAGGTGATCTCAAGGTCTTTAACTCAGTCAATAAACATAGCAGCTCCACGGAGAGAGTACTACACGCCAGGCACTGCACACATACTTCACCCAATTCTCACAACCACCCTGCGAAGTTGAGCATTATTAGTCCCATTTTAAAGATGGGAAAAGTTAGGCTCAGAAAAGTTGCCCAAAATTTTAGAGCTAGAAACTAATAAATATGACCAGGTTTACTAGCATACTCCTTACATCCTTGTTGCCTCCTCACTCCCTCCCTCCCTCATTCCCTCCTCTCTCGCTCTCTCCCGCCTCCCCCTCCCATCCTCTCTTGCTCCTTCTTTCCTTCTGCCTCCCTCCCTCCCTTCCTTCCCTTTTTCCTTCCATCCCTCCTTCCTTCCTTTCTTCTTCCCCCTCCATCCTTCCTTCTCTTGTTCCCTCCCTCCTTCCTTCCCTAAACATTTGTTGAATGCCTACTGCACGTGAGGAACCACACGCAGGGTGTTGAAGATAGAAAAAACAAACACAAACCACTGCAAGAAGCTGATATGCTAATGGTAGAGACAGACATTAAGCAAATACGTAAAGTGTATAGTAAGTATTTTGAATGATATTGCTATGGTGTTATTGCTATGGAAAAGTTATAAAGCAATGTGTGTACCTTATTTGGACTTTTATTCAAACATACCGACTGTAACAAGACATCTTTGAGACAACGGGGAAATTTGAATGTGGACTGGTGTCTGATACTGTTAATTTATTACATCTGATCCTGGCATGGTGGCTCTGTTTCTAAAATGTAATTATTTCAAAATGCAGACAGAAACATTTACGGATAGACTAAGATCGCAAAAATGTTGATTATTGATGTTAGATGAGAGATTTCTATGGAAGGGCCTTTATACATTTTACTTTTGTGTGTACTTGAAAATTTCCATAATACAAAGTTTCGGTTGGAGTGGCAGATAAGACGTGTGAAGGATGCTGTAAGACCCAATAGGTAGATGAGGGAGGGCCTCGCTAACAAGGCGGTGTTTTAGCAAAGGCTTGAATGGCACGTGGAAGCAGCTATGTGAAGAATGTTCTCTGAATGTTCCAGAAATAGCTTGTGCAGAGCTGAGGTGGGAGTGTGAGAAGGGAGAGATTTACCCCAAAGAAACCTGGCAAAACTATGATTAAGAAATGAATATATGACAACCAGTTTCCCATCAGCTTTACAGATATTAATAATGTATTTTATTGTGTGTTATGCAACAGAACATTTTCACGTAGTATCACAACGCTAATTAAGTTGTGGCATCATTTTGAGACCAATCCTTCTTTAAAGAAAAAGGAGTTGAAATTTTAAGTGTAAACATTACGACTCTTCAAAAGTCAAAACTTATGGCCAATTTTCAAACTAGAAAAGGCCACCGAAGTATCCTATGGGTTTTAACTTCTAATAAGGTAAACATCATTTGGAATAACCCACATAAACAAAAAGCTCTTTGGAGTCCTTAATGTTTGTAAAAGACTAAGGGATTTTTGAGACCAAAAAGTCAGAAAATAACTGTGGATTATTCCCGGCCTTGCTAGGTCTCACTGAGTTACTGTTTTGGAATTCCAAGGACCAAAGAAATTTCCTGGCTGGGCCTAGGTTATTGACCTTTATGGCACAGGAAGCTGCTTTTCAATGACCTGAGGGACTTTGACCAAAATTAACTGTTTCTTCCCTGGTGTTTTTGTCTGTTGGTTATTAATTTCCTTTTTCTTTTTCTCATTTTTTCTTTATTTTTTCATTTTAAAATTTTCTTTCCTTTTCCTTCCTTTTATTCATGTCTCCTAGTTTGTTAGTATTTATTTATTTTGTGTTTTGATTCTGTCCTAAATTTCATGAGATGAACTTTGAACTGATTTGGACCAAACTTCTCACCAGCTTTTCCCAAATGTAAGCTGACCTCAGGACACCTTGAACTCCAAGCACAGCGGCATATCCAACACGCTGTGGGGCCTCTGGGCATCTCTGTTGAGGAGAGACTCATATCCACAAAGGTCTCCTCAAGACCACCGGCAAGGGCGACTCGGCCATGGTGAAGTTGGTCCAGCACGTCCTGACTGGCAAAGCAACAGCCGTGAAGATCGCTGATGAGACTGAACAGAACTCCAGGCTCCAGAGACCATCCTGCCAAGCAGGATCCATGAAGGCTCGGATCATCCCAACAGAGTGAAATTTTGAAGTGGCGGAGGCTGAGAAAATCTCCGTGTTGCTGGGAAGGGGGCTAGTGGAAGGGAGGTGTTTGAGCCCCTAGTGGCTCCTGGCAGGAAGAGAAGAGGCTGAAGGCTGATGCCATCAGAGAGCGTCTGCTATGTCAGCTGTCACCAGAAGTGTATTGTCCATAGAGACTTAAAGGCAGAAAACCCGCTCATGGATGCTGCCATCCTGGGGCTTCAGCGGCAAATTCACCTTTCACAACAAGCCACATACCTTCTGTGGCAGACCCCCTTCTACCACCCCCAGGACTCTTCCAGGGTCAAAAAGTACAACCTGGTGGGCGTATGGAGTCTGGAAGTCATCCCGTGTATGTTCGACGGGTTCCTGCCTTTTGTAGGACAGAAACTCAAAGAGCTCTGAGCGTGGGTAGTGAGCAGAAACTATCACATTTCATCCTGGTCAGTGGTATGTGAAAATCTGCTTGAGAAATTCCTCACTCTCATCCCAGCAGGAGAGGAACTTTGGGGCACACTGTGAGGGCTCAGGGGATTTCTGTGGGTCACAAATATGAGGAACTAACGCTCTGTGTGGAGCTGCTCTCTGACTACAAGGACCCTCAGCAGACTAAATTCGGGGTGCCGTGGGTTACACATGGAAGGAGGGACCCAGGACTCATGACGGGCCAGAAACGCA
Organism: Ursus maritimus; assembly: GCF_017311325.1. NCBI lineage: Eukaryota > Metazoa > Chordata > Mammalia > Carnivora > Ursidae > Ursus > Ursus maritimus. Next base: position 80,347,686 of record NW_024426885.1, on the reverse strand, counting down.
ATGAGGTAATGGCCACATATCTGCTCCTGGTTATAAGAGACCCGAGCTGGAGGGCGACCCTGCCACCCTGAAGCCTGAGCCTTCAGCTGATCTAACAGCAGCTCTCTCCCCCCACCCCAAGGTACAGCAAGGGTCTCTGCCACCCTCGGGCCGCACAGTGTCAGCAGCCTGCCCTTCCCACTGTGACTGCCACTCGGAGAGTACTCAGAGGGGCCACGCAGATCCTGAGGTGGCTCAGGGGACAGGGTGCAAGGCCACAACAACCAGCCTGCCAACCCCTGCCCAGCCTGCAGCCTGCAGGGAAAGAAGAACCCCCCCCCCCCCCCCCCACCCCCGTCCCCTGCCGCCAGCAGGGACTTCTCCAGCAGCACAAATCAGAGCAGGAATTCCTCACTTTGGGGGAGAGCCAGCCTTGGCCAGCCTCCATGCAGAATGGCAAAGACAGCCTAACCCTGCCAAGTCCATGGCTCCACAGTTTCTGCTTCTGTCTCCCAGTGCCCCTGCCCCACGAACCCAAGTGCCTCTGGGCTGCACCCCATGGAGAGTACCTACGGGGAGCCACCACCCAGGAAGACCCCCCCAGTGTGTCCGTGTGGTCTCCCGTCTACCCACAATGTCAGCAGGGGTGGTGGAGACCTGGGGATGCCCACAGGGAACCCTGGCAGCCCAGACAGGGGCTAGACCCAGAGATTTTGCGGAAGGTGAGACCCTTGCTTCTCCCCATGGCAAGGTCCACTGCTGGCAGGGGACGACTGGGAGCTTCTTCAGGAAGTTCAAGTTCAAATCCACAGGAAGAAATCTTTGTCCGAGTTTTCCCAGAAAAATCTTGAATGAACCTGAAAGCAAAGAAAGAAGGAAAGCACTTTGAGAAACACACTGAGTGTGACACAAGGAGTTTCCAGTGGCCAAGCCACAGGGACGACACTTGAGGTGGAGGGTAAAGGTCACAAGCCCTCTGGAGCCCGGTGAGCTCCTGCGGGAGACAGGCTGGAGATCCAGGCAGACAGCTGCAGGACGTGGGCTGCCCAGCACCCTCCAGGACAGTCTTCTGAGCCCGGGGCAGTGTAAACACAGATCCCCACTTCCTTGGCCTTTAGAGCTCAGCCTCCCAAACCACCACTGCCTGGGGCAAGAGGGGAGGCCACTCCCAGCTGCAGGCCACACACTGCCCCCCTGGGCCAAGCCGCAGCCAGCCTGGGCGTTTCCCTGGAGCGCCGGCCCTCTCCTGCCCTTCTCCGTCTTCTCCCTGCCTTGTGGGGACGGGAGATTGCTCTGTGGGAGAACAAACACCATTCCGGTGAGGGCCGATGGAGGCTGACTGCTCGGAGCGTGCGGAAGGGGGTGGGCCACCATCCCTTGCTTTGAGGGGAACTCCGGGCAGGCAGGGCAGCAGGAGAACTTCCTGGTGGAAAGGGAAGACTCTCGATGTGCCACAGGCACTTTGGACACCATCCAATCTGATGAGTCGTATTGTCCAACAGCTCAGACCTGTTGCAGACCCTTCTCTTGTTCGGCCAACACAAAACCAGCCGCCTTTAGGGTCATTCAGAAAATGGGTCCAAGTAGCAGGCACAGATGCAGTGTGTGCTGTCTCCGAACTCCATGGGGACCCCCTAGGCTCGCTGCCTCTTTCTCAGTGGTCGGAGGGAACAGATGAACAACTTGTTCACACTGGAAAGCACATGCCCACATGTCTTGGACACTGGACTCCGAGAAATGTCATTGAGGCGGCAGACCTCCGAAACTTCAAGGGGCTTATTTCCCACCTACTGATATGCATGCGTCTTAGCCAGGTGTCCAGAACAGTTGCAGCTCCTGCCTACCACATCCAAATCGGCCTAGTGCCGCCGCCATCACACTGGGCCAGCCTGATGTCTTGTCAGATGGAGGAATGATCCACTCTCTGCAGGGAGAATAGTGACAGAGGACTGGAGAATTGTAGATCCCAGGGCTTGGGCAGGGAAAGGGATTTCTGGTCCTGCCAGCAGGAAGCAGACTGCTTTTGTCAGTTTTCACGAACACAATAGAGAATACAGCGTTGACCAGTTACACGGCTACATAGCACGGGCCGGAGAATGTGTTGATTTGCTCTAAAAACAAAAAGACATCTGCGACAGCAGCTACATCAGAGTGGCCACGCGATGAAGTTGAAAATAAGCCAATGTCACCAAAATCCACCTGCCCCTTGTATAGGCACAATTGAGCAATTCTTTAAAAAGGAAGAAATCAGGGTTTAGATTGTGCAATAAATGTCTGGCCAGAATTCAAACCCATCCGTCTGGTTCCGAAGGTGAAGCCAACTTCTGGCAGCGTGAGACCTCAGAGGCTCTGTAGTCACCTGGTGTTGCCACCTGTTCGTCTAGACCTGCAGCCGGTGCACGACTGGGAAGAGTTAGTCTCACTCTTTGGCAAAAAATAAATTAAAAAAATTCACCCTCTCCCAAATCTTAAACGGATGGAGAGGTAGTTACCCCAAATAAGATCCAGTCCTTCGGCTAGCGTGGCACGGTTTCTGATGGAAGTCCGCAGGGTGACTGGCTGCTCGGTGGCTTTTTGGCAACAATTCAGTAGCCTCAGCGGCCTTGCCTCGAGGCGGTGAGACAGGTTCACGCTGCGCTCCAGGCCTGCGCAGCGGCGTCTGGCGGAGCTGCGGGAGGCGTGCAAGAACGCCGGCAGCGGTTCTGTACAACAAAAAATGCACTCTCAAGCCGCCCCGAACGCTAACCAGACCTTAGACTCTGCAGCCGAACTGCAAACGGCCGCCGCAGAACGTGAAGGGCTCGGAGGGCAAAGCGCAGGGCTCCACTGGGGAAGTGCGGGTCGTGGGCCCAGGCGAAAAGCCACCGCGAGCGCGTTGTGGACACAGCTGGGGCCCCGAATTCTGGCACTGACACTTAGCATTCCGTGCCCGGTTCCTGGCGCTTCCTCTGCGGATACCAGCAGGCCTTCCAGAGCAACCTCGCGCCAGCAAGGACTGCGCACAAAGGGACAGAGGCTTCCCAGGTGCAGAGGGCAGCGCCAGGGCGCAGGGACACCCTCCGCGCCCGAGGCTGCTGGGCGCCTGCCTCCGCACCCACTGAGGAGTCCAGTCCATCTCTGACAAGCTGTGTCTTGGTTGGTTTAAAAGGATCACAGCTGCACACCATTGCCACCGAGGCGGACACCACTTGGAAGAAAACGCAAGTGCTCCAACTTGACAGCCTTTATCGTGCTCAGAACTCGGAAAAAGCCTGGTGCATGAAAGTGCTGAGAACTCAAGCCCCAAACCTGGTGTTCCTGCCCCACCCGGGTCAAGCAGAGGCATTGCCTTCCCAGCAAAATTGTTCGTGATCAGGGAGGAGGGCTTCCTGTTTCCCCAGGAGAAAGAGGGCGGGCACAGGGATAAGAAACTTCTAGATGACCTCCCTGCAGCTGGGCTCCTACCACTTCCCCCGATGCCCACACAGCCTTTCCTAGAGAGACCACCTCGGAAAGGGCAGAAACAGGCGCCAAGAGATGCAAACCAAGGGCACAGCACAAAGATGAGCTGGAAGACCGACTCTGAAAACGCCGAGCTGCCGTCGGGAGCGGGGAGGCATGGAGAAGAGTATGCGTTCTGAAGACAGGCATCGGGGTCATCCAAGTCTCTCGCAGTGGAGACGGGGTCACCTCATCGCCGGCTTTTTAACAGTATCAAGGTCAGTGTCAGACACTGTGGAGGGCAAGAACTTTATAAAGTAACACCAAGGAAGCCATAAAAAATGTCGGATGCTGACATTCGTGAGCGTGAGAAGTTTCACGCTCGAGCATTGTGTTTCATGGCGGCGTTAATCTTTGGCAGTATGTCTTGCCGTCCTGAGGGCTGCTTCGAGGAGAGCACGCTCTTGTTTTCTTTAAGCCAAATGAACAAAGGCCACTGCTTTTTTGTCTTATTCTCACCTCTGTCAAATAGTATTTATTATGTTTCTTTCAGTGAAATACTGAGTTGTGCCAGGCAACCCCTAAAATGAATTAGGAAAGAAGACATAACTCTTTTATTTTTTGAATGAAAGCAATAGTCTAGAGAATTTTAGGCGTAATGTTATTGAGATGTTGGATGTGAAGAACCTAGGAAGGAGCTCACAGGAAATGCTTATAAATGTGTGTTTCCTCCTGTGTCTTTCATTAGAAAGAATGTTCTTTTTCTTCTGTTTGGGCATCAGGAGTATTTCTAGTATAAGCTGGAGGGTGGAGGGTCTTTCAAGGTGACCAGATTTTACTGGAGTAGACTGGGATCTAGGAAAAGCTCAGTTGAAACAAGTACCTGAGTTTATGCTCTTTCTGTGTTGGTTCATTGACCTAACAGATACGTTCATTTCCCGGACAATAACATTTGGAAAGAAAATCCCTATTTTCAAAAGCTAGAGTTAAATTGCTGTCTTGCCAATACAGCACTTTAAATTTCCCCCAGAGGGACCTACATACCATAAAGTAATAATAACATAGTTTCTCAGTCCTTTCCCCATTCACTGTCCAACTATTTTACAAGTCTGAGCAGAACAGACATTGACAACTGGCAATTTAGGAGATGCCAACAGAAAAGGTTTGTCTGTAGTCAAGCACCATGCAGTCCCTTGAGACACCTGCCTCCTTATTTTGTACCCAACGTGATCGCTGGTGATGATGTACAAAAGTAATCTTTCTTTCCTCCCTCCCTCCCTCCCTCCCTCCCTCCCTCCCTCCCTCCCTCCCTCCTCCCCCCCCCCATTTGGAACAGGGAGGGATGCCTCCCCTACCCTGTAGAAGTAGTATTACCAAACAGCAAGGGTACAGAATTTATCGTGGCATAACGCAAGACCAGAGACAATCCTTTGCTCCGTTCTATTATTGGGTTAATATTCACTTAAATTACAGCTCACAGAATGGATGGCCTCACGGATGAAGGAGGCGTTGGTCACATTCTAAGTGGCTCCTGTAGGATCGTGCAGGTACACCCAGCACAATCTCTCTGGCAGCATCTCAGTGACGGGGAGGGGGGCCACGAGAAGCCCCTGGGATTATACCACGGAGAACTGAGGCTCCCCGACCCTGCATTTTTCACATTAAGAGCATCTCGAGGGAACAGGCTGCTTTAGTGATTTGATCTACTTTGTGCCATCAATCCAACGTTGATCCTGAGGTGGGCTATCATTAGACAGCTTATCATTTTACCTAAGGGCCGAATATATAAAGCTGTCTGCTCTAAGGACCAGAAACTGCGTGGTTCAGCTAATGATTCCTTGGCTCCTGCCTTCTCCTTAATGGCATCCAGAGAAATAGCAATCAGTCCTTCTGATTTCACTGTGTGCACAGCAAAGACTTATTCGAAATGTGAGAATGTTTGACAATTTGAGAAAAATCAGTCAACTGACAAAATATTGTTGGTTGCCTACCAGATGCTCTGTGGGACACTGAAGCCGTATGCCACAAGGAGCAGGCGTGCCCGATGCAGTGTCATTTATTTGACTACTTAATGCTGTGTCCTATATTTTGGCCATATTAGGGACTAAGCACTTGTCCATCTGAGGGGCAGGTCACATCCGGCCTATTTTATCTTAAAAATAAAAATTTATTTAAAAATTTTTTAACATTCTTTGCTCTTTACTGTCATTTTTTTAAGTTTTTAAGTTTTTATTTTAATTCCAGCTAGTTAACATAAAGTGTTATGTTAGTTTCAGGTGTACAGCATAGTACTTCAACACTTCATACGTCCCCCGGTTCTCATCACAACAAGTGCCCTTCTTCACCCTCACCTATTCCCCCCGCCCCCCACCCACCTCCCCTCTGGTGACCATCAGTGTGTTCTCTGTAGTTAAGAGTCTGTATCTTGATTTCTCTCTCTTTTTTTCCCCTTTGCTGGTTTGTTTTGTTTCTTAAATTCCACATATGAGTGAAATCATATGGTGTTTGTCTTTGATTCACTTATTTTGCTTAGCATTAAACTCTCTAGTTCCATCTATGTCATTGCAAATGGCAAGATTTCATTCTTTTTTATGGCTGAATAATATTCTATTATATATATTATTACATATTATTATTAGAATAATATTCTATTATATATTATTATGTGTTATTATATATTATTATTATATATTATGTATAATATATATGTGTGTATATATATATGCCACATCTTCTTTATCCATTCATCAGTCTTTGGACACTTGGGCTGCCTTCATAATTTGGCTGTTGTAAATAATGCTGCTATAAACATAGGCGTGCCTGTATCCCTTCAAATTAGTGTCTCGTATTTGGGTAAATACCCAGGAGTGCAATTGCTGAATCACAGGGTAGTTCTATTTTTTTAAAAGATTTTATTTATTTATTTGACAGAGAGAGAGAGACAGCCAGCAAAAGAGGGAACACAAGCAGGGGGAGTGGGAGAGGAAGAAGCAGGCTCCCAGCGGAGCAGAGAGCCCAATACGGAGCTCGATCCCAGGACCCTGGGATCACGCCCTGAGCTGAAGGCAGACGCTTAATGACTGAGCCACCCAGGTGCCCCATCTATTTTTAACTTTTTGAGGAACCTCCATACTCTTCTCCACAGTGACTGTACCAGTTTGCATTCCCACCAACTCCGCATCCTTGTCAACACCTGTTGTTTCTTGTATGGCTGATTTTAGCCATTCTGACAGGTGTGAGGTGATATCTCAGCCAGATTGGTCCCAATACCCGGATATTTACCTTGTATGGAAAGAACAGTTCCAGCAAGAAATGAGATAAGACTTTGTGAAGTCCTGATGCAATCTCTTGCTGTCTCGTCTCTTTGCGTGCCAACGGTGACATGGCAGCCTAGCTCAGTAAGTTCACATGTTCCTGGGCTTTTCACTGTAGACTGTCCCCTAGACTGTCCCTCCAAAAGTGGTGGTCATTGAGAAGAGAACTTGGCAAATGCCCGCTAGGATTTCTGTTGAAGTGTGAGCAAAGAAAGCATTTGGAATTGTTTTAATGAAATTTACCAGAATTATATGGCAAATATTTTCAATATATAAATGAATTTCTGTGTTGGAATCTTGCAAAGTGTGCTTCTCAAACACTCGTCATATGAGTCACCTGAGGATCTTGCGGGTATACAGATTATGATGGTCTGGGGAGGGGGGGGTCCCAGATGCTGCATTTTTTACACACTCCCAGGTAACATCAATGTTCTGGCCTGTGGACCGCACTTTACGTAGCGATGTTGTGAAGGTTGGGACAGGCTGATGACGCCAGCAAAATGGAGATATGAAAAAATCCCAGTGTGCTTGGAAAAGCTGGGACTCAGGAAAAACAGAAACAGATTCCACAACCCTCCACTCCTTGTGGTACCAGATGGGGACCTTCGACTCTGGGCAGACAGAGACCAGGAGAGAGACTGCAGGACATGCTGAATAGAGAAAGGAGGGACCTTGAGAACAGCTGAGGAATCGAGTCCAGGCCTGGACTGAGGCCACTGAGGAAAAGGTCCCCAGAGATCCAGTCCCCCCCACTTTTTTTTAGAGAGAGAAAGAGGGAGGAGGGACAGAGGGAGAGGGCACGAGAGAATTTTAAGCAGGCTCCACTCCCAGCCTGGAGCCCGACACGAAGCTCAATCTTACAACCCTGAGATCATGACCTGAGCCAAAATCAAGAGTCAGGTGCTTAACTGACTGAGGCACTCAGGCGCCCCTGGGAGACCCAGTTCCATTTAAGTAACACCTCATTGCCTGCATGACAGTGGCCTGGACTTTGGTTTTGGAGAGCTCAGTGCAGTGATGTGTGGTAAATGAGAGCTAACAGTTCTGTGCCTGCCTGTAGAGGATACTGAGGGCAAGCGAGCCCTCAGCCCAGTTGTGTGGGGAAAAAATCTCCCTTTTCTACCATCTCATTTGATTCTAGCTTGGAGACGCCAACAGCAGGGATTGGGGGGAGGTGAAAAGCAGGGAAGGGGAAAGAACAGAGCACATCCCCCTTCCTGAGGCTGGGCCAAACTCAAGGCAGGTCTGAGGCGAAGGAGGGGAAATTGAGGTTGGAATTGGACTGGTCATGGCAGGGATCAGCCCGAGGGACTTTTGAGGGATGGGGAGGTGATTTCAAAAACAGCTCCTTGGAGCTCAGTACTACTCTTTCTCCATGTACCCAACAAGCTCAGCCCGTCACACGTAAAGCACCAATGCACAGGTTCGAACAAGGAAGAGTAAGAACAGATTGAAGAAGGTGAAGGGCAGGAAAAGTGGAGGCCTTTTCTCCCCGCACTGCAGGTGGCTGCACTTGAACTCAACCCCGGGGTTCTCCTGCAACCCCAACAGACTTATTCTCTTGTATTCGAGAGCCAGCTCTCTCCCTGCTCTCTGTGAAGCCTGAAAGACCCCAGGCTTTGATTTTCTGAAAGTGTTAAGCTCTGACTCATGCAGGAGGGGGAAGGGTTGCAGGAGTGGGTGGAGGGTAAGAAGAGACTCTAGAACACTGCCTACACAAATAAGGAAGGAGCCAGGGGATATAAAGGCAAGGACAGCTTTTAAGGCTAATGTTGCATCTGCTGTTGCATCGATACCTGCTTCCTGAACTGCATGCAGATCTCTGCTCTCCAGAAACATGTAAGTAAATTCTGCAAGTCTGGCAAGGACTGATCTTATTGAGTATAATTTTCAGATGGGCCTGGAGTCTAGAATTGGCTAGAACTTAGAGCTGGCAGTCTTCCCTGCACCCAGGGTTTGCCGTGTAACAGGCATCCTGGGGGAGAACTCAGCATGGCTGGCACTGAGCCCATTGTGGTCTTTCTTGGTCTCAGCCCACCCCTTTCACTCTCCTCCTGAAGGTCCCAGGATTTGGCCTAGTCCTTCCCTTCTCTAGAAGATTCCTTCTCTGTATTGAAATGAATGGTACAGGCTAAACGTGTCATGCTCACTCTTTCTCTAGTATCTCCCCCGGTTTTTTTCTTTTTATGTGTTTCTTTTGTTTTGTAACCACGAATCACCTCTAAGTGATGCTATGTTATGGAGCTCCAAGAGAAATGTGTGGATTTTAGTGTGAGGGAGGGATAGGACCCCTTAGACAAATGGGTTAAAGACATAAGCACAATTTCGTTGCTTTAAACTACTGTGTAAGTGTGTAATAGAATGACCATCAACCCCTCAGTAATCACCAATATTAGAAAAGAAACAATGAAAACATTTGCAGATAAGTAAAAGCCTAAGTCCTCACAAGGGTTTACGAGGCCATGCATGATGGCCCCATGTCCTTACCCTCCTCCTCCACCTTATCGGCCGCCTCGGTGGCAGACGCCAGGGGCAGTCAGGCCTCTGTACCTGCTGGGTCTCCTCCTGGACTGCCCCCACCCCTGCCCCGGTATCTACATGGCTACTCCCCCATTTCCTTTAGGGCTCGACTCTACTGTACCCTTCTGTGGATAAAGTAAAAAGAAGTTGGCCTGCTGGTAGCTGAACCAGTAACAAGGAATAGGAAACAGAAACAGAAACCACAATTCTAAGAGTGCCTGGACTCGCAGCAGTGATAAACTGCCAGACTACACCCTGATGTGGGTCACAGCTCAAGGTCTTTTTTTTTTTTTTTAAGAGATTTATTTATTTATTTTAGAGAGAGGGAGAGCGCACACTTGAGGGGAGGGAGGTGGAGAGGAGGAGAGAGAGAAAGAGAATCTCCAGCTGACTCCCTGCTCAGCGGGGAGCCCAATGCAGGGCTCCATCCCAGGACCCTGAGGTCATGACCTGAGCTGAAATCAAGAATCGGATGCTTCACTGTGGGTGCCCCCCAAGCACCCCACAGCTCAAATTCTTTCCACACCAGTTTGCTTTGACTCACACACCTTTTTTAACAGTTTTATTGGGATGTAATTCACACGCCTAAAATCCACCCTTTGCAAGGGCACAGTTGGGTGGTTTCTGGTATAGTCACTAAATGGGGTGGGGTTCAGCAATCCCATGGTGGGCTTGGTTGACTTCCAGAGCATTTGTGTCATCCCCCAAAGAAACACTGTACCCAGGAGCAGTCACTGCCCGTTTCCCTGTTGCCTTGGTGTCTGCCAGCTACGAAGCCACTTTCTCTTTCCACAAATGGAATTGGACGATGGGTATGATTCTTCCGTGGCTCCTTCCACTCAGCGTGTTTTCCAGCTTTGTCCCCCCGGGAGCGGCAGTCAGCGTTGCCTTGCCTTCCTTTTTACCCAATATCTGGCTCTGGTGTGGAGACATCACATTTTATCCATCAGTTCACTATTATTTTTCTTGCAAACACTGTACACTATGTTTACCTCAGGCAGGACAGCAGCCCACGGACTTTTCGGGAAGCAACTCTATGTTATTTCCTGGGGCAATTTTACATGTTTCTTTCACAGTGTAATTAAAGGCAGCTTGACTCTGGTCGGAGGCAATATGGTAAACTTGTTTTTCGCTAAGTTTACTTTCAGACAATACACTAGAAATAAATCCTATTTCAAATTTTATTTATTTATTTGACAGAGAGAGAGCACAAGCAGGCAGAGCCGCAGGCAGAGGGAGAGGGAAAAACAGGCTGCCTACTGAGCAGGGATCCCGATGTGAGACTCGATCCCCAGACCCCGGGATCATGACCCAAGCCAAAGGCAGACGCTTCACCGACTGAGCCACCCAGGCACCCCAGAAATAAATCCTTTTTAAACCTCAGAGATATGTCCAAAAAAATCAGATGACCTAATTAGTCAAAATAAATCAGAACTTACACACAAACACACACACACACACACACTCACACACACTTACACAATCCTAAAAAAATCAGAGTATAAAATGTTATACATAAAATATTTCATCATGGGGGCGCCTGGGTGGCACAGCGGTTAAGCGTCTGCCTTTGGCTCAGGGCGTGATCCCGGCGTTATGGGATCGAGCCCCACATCAGGCTCTTCCGCTATGAGCCTGCTTCTTCCTCTCCCACTTCCCCTGCTTGTGTTCCCTCTCTCACTGGCTGTCTCTATCTCTGTCGAATAAATAAATAAAATCTTTAAAAAAAATATTTCATCATGGAAAAAATAAATAATTATGTGTGCAAGAAATCGGTCTGGAGAGATATATAGTAAATGTTACCCAAGTTTTTCTCTTAGATTATTGTAGATTTTTGTTTGTTTTACTTACTCATTTTCTGTTTTTTTCTTTACTTAACTTGGATTACTTGTGGAATCACAGGAATAGAACTTATGTAATTAAAAAACAAGTAATAATAGATAACAAACGCATGCTTAGTATTTTTCCATACAATGTGTAAGTACTTCCTGTGTGTTTTAAAATATTAATACATGGGAATGTATAACTCATTTCAAATTCTTGAGAGCCCTTGTAGATGTGTCCTCTGATAATTCCCATTTTACCGATGAAGAAATTGAGGCAAGGGAAAGCCCCAGAAATATCTGAAAAGGGAACAAACTTTACTCAAAGATGCACGGTACATTGTAGAAAAACCTGCACATTGTCGGCCAAATTAGTGAAGCATTAGAAAAAAAATCAGTTACTCGAAATACTGATTTTGACCGGTGCTTTGACAATTTGTTGTTGACTAACTTACCTGGAATCCGTGTATACCGGCTGAGATGCGGGGCATGGGAGCCGGAGAAGGAAGGCTTCATTGAGAAGGTATTGCTTGAACCAAATCTTAGAAGATGGCTGGACGCTCCCTGAGCTGGCAGGCTGGAGGGAGAGGGTATGGATGGGTGAAGACGTCCCATAGCTGGGGTGGAGAAGATGTAAGATTTTTTTTTACGTTTTTTAAAAGTAATAGATTTTTATGCGAGCTCCTTTTATTTTTTATCTTTATTTTTATTTTTCCCATTTCTGATGGGTTTTTAAGCCTGCTTGTATTAATTAACTATAAGTAATACAAATATTCCAAACATATAAACAGACCCTTAATGGCATCCTACGTTTCAAGTTTATGAATGCAACAGATTTATGAAACCATGACTCTGTAAGCAAGGTAGTCAGAGCCCAATAGCCTGGTCACCGTGGGAAGCAGGTCCCCTGTCCTCCAAATGGCATCTTGAGGGGAAAGTGTCAGGACACGGAATGTCTGCTCTAGGGCTAAGACCTACAACAGGGCATGGGACAGTGGGTCACTGTGGGGCTGAGAAACAATGGTAACCAACTGAAGACCTGAAGGGGACATGAAGCTTACCTTCCACAGGCACTTGGCCCGGCTGGGACATGGGATTCAAGCCAGGCTTATGTGGGGGCTGCCCTCCTGAATGAGGCCTCAGGAACAGGGCAGGGGCAGCAGGTCTGGACGGGATCTGTCTCCCAGGGAGTGACTGCCTTTATAGACTTCTCTGCTTTTAGCACAAAGATGCTTCTGGGCCATGGTTAACAGAGGTGAGTTTGTATGCTTACAAAAGGGGCAAAATCTTTGGGAGGCAGGAGAGAATGAAACAGAAGGTTCTGGGTTAACTGAAGGCAAATTTACACAACCTCTCTAGAGTCAAGGACCCATGGGCCTACAGAATATCTCCTCTACAATATGCAGAGTGGAAACTCTTCCCTGACCAGTGTCCACACGGTCCTGCGTCCAAAGCTCCCCCTGTGAGAGGGACATGAACATCCGGCTTTTGATTTAGAAGCTCAGTCAGAGAGACACACTGTGTCCCTGAAGAGGCACCTTAAAGATCTGAAGCTGGCAGGTGGGCTGATTCAGGGCATGGCTGGTGTTGGGGCTGACCAGGCACAGTGGCCTTCTGCCCCCTGAAGACAGCTTCCAACGGCAAGGGCTGATGGGAAACCCCAGAACAGATCCTGGGCTAAATTGCTTCTCTCCCAAGCTTGCCCTCCTGGGAAACGGAGTCTGGCCGGATTCCTCGGCGGGGCAGGTTTTGCAATCGTCACTTGCCCCTAACACACTGTGAAATTGGAAACCAGACAGCAAAGAATGACTTCAGGCCAGCTCTGGTCCACATGGATGGACCCTGTTTCGCTTTATTTGGTCGAGTTCTTTCTCCACCAAAGGCAGGAGAAGGGGGGAGAGCTCCTTTGATTTTTAATTGGCAGCCACTAACTCAAATTTCTAGAACATTCTTAGGGCCCAGCTCTGTTGGCGGATGAAACATATCTGTGGGGTTTGGATCTGACCTCTGGATTAGGCCTCGTGTCCAGTTGCTCAGGCATGTAGGAGGGCACTGAAGCCTTGGACTCATTCATTTCAGTGTCCCCACCCAGGGCTTGGTATTTTGTAAGAGTCTATAAATATTGCTAATGGGAATCAAAGGCAATTGCATGCTGGGAATTAATGGGCCCTTACACAAAGATCTTTAGAAATTCCTCTGGTGCTAAAATGTGCTCCTGTAAGCCACCATCTGCTTTTGGTGATGGAACTAACTGGAAAGCCCCAGTTGGAAAAGGAAGAGGCAGCCCTTTCCCCCCTTCTCAGGTCGAAGCCTGGAGTGTCCCGGATTCCTAAATGCCGTTGATTCTCTGTGACGGTTCCTTCCCCTAACCCCAAACCCATTTCACCTGGTAGCATCAAATGCATGCCAATAAGCATTTTATCAGAGCTTCTAAAGGAAACAGAACAAAACAAGAGACATTGAAATTGCTTCCTTTTGGGAGGTGGGGTGGTCACTCTAATTTACTGAGCACATGGAGATGGATTCCCTGGAACCTTAAGGATGGAAAAGTGTGCAGGGGGAAAGATGGGAAAAACAGGGCCAAAGGCCAGTGAGACCCTGAGGCCCTAAGCTCCAAATGGGACAGGACCTCCCTGTAGGAGATCCAAACATATAGAGCCAGTTTTCTTGGGGAATGTCTGCTACCTATTAGCCATGAAGCATGAGACAACCTTTTGTTTTAATGGCTGAAGACTCAGCCTCTCTTTTCCTGCACCTACTGAGCCTCCTGCCCACGGGCCGGGAGAGCTGAGCCTTCCTGCTTTAAGGCTCCAGATCCCCAACTCCTTGCCTCCTGCATGACAGTCTGAGGGCAGCGGCCAGTGTTGATTAGTTCTGGACCCATGACACCCAGGAGAGTGCCTGGCGCTCAGAAGAGAAACAAGGAAGGGTTACAGTTCTCACATAGTGAATACGAACTGGGCTTCTGGCATCAAGCTGAGTTTGATCACTGTTTTCATGATGTTAGCCCTTACAGCCTCATCTGCGGGAGAGGAAAAATAACCCTGTTGAGTGGTTCATGATTCAATAAGATAGTGTATGTAAACTACTTAGGATCTGGCACAGAGCAAGAGCTCAGCAAATGGAAGCTATTAGCGTTTTTAAGAGTTTTATTGAAGTCTAACTGATGAAGATTAAGTTTCACATATTTAAAGTGCACATTTTGATGAGTTTTGATATACATCTATGGCTGTACAACCATTGCCATGATCAAAATAAAGATATCCACTCCCTCACATGTTTGCTCAAGCTCCTTGGGGATCCAACCTTCTCTCTTATCAAAAAAAAAAAAAATTCCCTTCCCAAGCAAGCAGTCATATTCTTTTTGTCAATGTGGATTAATGTACACTTTCTAGAATTTTCTACAAAGGAAATCATATAGTGTATACTGTTTTTGTCTTCTTTCTCTCAACATAATTATTTTGATAGCCATGAATGTTGCTGTGTGCATAGTTTTTTTTCTCCTGAGTAATATTCCACCTACAGATACAAATTTGTTTATCCATTTAACTGTTGGTGAGCGTGTATGTCATCTCCAGTTTCTGCTTATTACAAATAAGCTGCTATGGTCACTTGTGTACAAATACTTTTCATTTCTCTTGGGTGAATACTCAGGAGTCGAATAGCTGGGTCAGATGGTAGGCCTATGTAGAGACTTCTAAGAAGGTTTCAAACTGCTTTCTAAAGTAGTTGTACCACTTTACATTCCCACCAGCAGTGCAGAAGATTTCTAGCTACTTCTCGCCCTCGTCAACACTTTTTAATTTTAGCCACTCTGGTGGGTACAATAGTGGTGTCTCATGGTGGCTTTAGTTAGCATTTCCCCGATGACTAATGATGGTGACCCTGTTTTCATTTGCCATCTGCATATCTGCTACCCTTTCCCCATTTTTGACTGGGTTTGTAGTATTGTTACTAAATTGTAAGGTGTGTATCGTATCACTTTGATGAGGCCTGGAGAAACAGCTCATTGGGGTATAAATCACATACCATACAATTCACTCATTTGAAGTGTACAATTAAATGCCTTTCATTTAATCCACAGAGTTGTGCAATGAACACCACAATTAATTTTACAACCCCTTTGTCAGGGCAAAAAGTAATCTACAACCTTTAGCCGTCTACTCACATTGTCCCAACCTCCCCTCCTCCCCACCCTGCCCCCATCCACAGGCAACCACTGATCTACTTTCTGCCTGTATAGACTTGCCTCTTCTGGACATTTCATGTACGTGGAATTATTTCCCTTCCTTTTTTTGTGGCTGGCTTTTATGACTTAGCATGCGTTCAAGGCTCGTCTGTGTTTTAGCAGCACGCATCAGTACTGCATTTTCCTTTAATTATGCAGTACTATTCCATTGTATGGATGCATCACATTTCATGTATCCATTCGTCAGCTTGTCGACATTGAGCTCTCTCTGCTTTTCGGCTCTTTTTTTTTTTTCAAAGATTTTATTTATTTGACAGAGAGACAGCCAACCAGATAGGGAACACAAGCAGGGGAAGTGGGAGAGGAAGAAGCAGGCTTCCAGCGGAGGAGCCTGATGTGGGGCTCGATCCCAGAACGCCGGGATCAGGCTCTGAGCCGAAGGGAGACGCTTAACGACTGAGCCACCAGGTGCCCCTGCTTTTCGGCTCTTATGAATAATAATCCCATGAACATTTGTGAACAAGGTGTTTCATGTGAATGTGAGTTTTCATTTCCCTCGGGTGTATACACAGGAGGGGAGTCGCTGGGTCACATGGCAGCTGCATGTTTTGCCTTTTGACGAACTCCAAACTGTTCTGAAAAGCAGCGGCACCATCTCACGGTCCCCCGGGCTTTTGGGTCCCCTGCATTTCCCAACATTCTCACCCACGTGTGCCATTATCTGTCTTTCTTATTACAGTCACCCTCGTGGATATAAAGTGGAATTTCACTATGCTTATAAAGTGCTTTCTGAAGGACCGAATTCTTTTTATTTTGAAGAAATCCACTTTGTTAATTGTTTTCTTTTCCCATGGGTTGTGATTTTAATGTTCTATTTAAGAAATCCTTGAGGCAAACCCAGTATTTTCTCTTATTTCCACTGTGCCCCCCCCAAAAGTCCTATAGTTTTAGCTTTCCGATGCATGTCTATGGTCCATTTTGAGTTAATTTTTGCATAAGGTCAAAGTTTACTGCTTTGCTATAAGCTATCCAATTGTCCCAGCACCATTTGTTAAAAAGATTATTCTTTCCCCATGATATAGTCTTGTGAAAATCAACTGGGGGTCTATTTCAGGACTCCTACTTTTAAGTAGTCTCACTTAGGGATAATTTGGCTCCATGCCGAGGCAATAATACTCTTCTGAGTCTTCTCCCCAGTGCCTTTAATATAACAAGATTTTTCCATTCTGGCCCAGTGTCACCTGAACTATTCCCAATCCTGTGTAAACTTGGGGGATTTTCCCATTTGTTCCTTTCAGGTGTTTTTCCCTCTGGTCTAGTGTAGTTTCTTCACATGCAAACTCCAGTTAGTTCTCAGTGCCAGACTTGAGGGGAACCCTTAGCAGGCCCCCAGAGCTCGCTCCCTCTCTCTCTGCAACTCTCTCCACCTCAGTCCTCTCCCTGCAAACTCGACTGCCTTAGTCTTCTTAATTCTCACCTGAGTCCACTCAGAGAAACTGCTGGATTTTTCAAAAAAGATGTTATGTATTCATTTGAGAGAGAAAGAAAGAGAGAGAGAGAGAGCATGAGCAGGGGAAAGGGACAGAGGGAGAGGGAGAAGCAGACTCCTAGCCGAGTAGGGAGCCTGAACGTGGGGCTCGGGGGATCATGACCCGAGCCGAAGGCAGACCCCCAACCAACCTAGCCACCCAGGTGCCCTGAAACTGCTGGATTTTTACCTAAGTTCCCCTCTCCCTGAACTGCAGCCTAGAAATTCTTCCCAGGCTATTATCTGGGGCAACTGCAGGGCTCACTTCATTTAGTTTCCTTTTCTCAGAGACCGCTCTCCGCTACAGTCTATTGTCCAATGTCTGAAACCATTGATTTCTCTCTCTCTTTTTTTCCTAGTTGTTTACAGTGGGAGAGTAAATCTAATCATTGTTACTGCATATTGGCTGGAAGCAGAACTGCTTTTAGAATTGTTTCAATCTTCGATTCACTGGTGTGGCTTATAAAGTGCCCATCCCAAACACACACACACACACACACACACACACACACACACACACACACCACCTTGCACCTCCTGTCTTCCATCAAGCTTTCTCTTTATAGTAAAAATATGGATCGTCTACTAGTCGCTGTGGCTTACAATGGCCCGAAGCAGGAAGTGGGGGAAAATCCTCCTTTACGTGGGTGAAGGAACTTCATTGTTGGATTTTTCATTTATTTATTTATTCATAGACAAAAACCTGGACTTAATTAGTCTGGGTTGCATTTTGGACCACTTCACCCCCCACCTTGTGATTTGGGGGAAGATATTGATCTTTCTAACCCTCCATTTACCCACCTGTAAAATGGGGACTGGAGGTCGTTTTGAGGATTGATGGAGACACTCTGTGGAAAGGGCTCTCTTAGCACAATGCCTGACACACAGAAATACTGCTAAGCCTGACGCTCACTGCTCAGTGCTCTTTGCACTCGGGTGCCCAGGCCAAGCATTAACCCTTTCTTAAGTTTTTTTTCTTCCCTCAAGTACAACACTCTCAGCTCTCCTCCAACCTCACTGTCTGCTCAACTTTGATATCTTCTGAGTCTCTGTTCGTGTTCTCTGTTGCTTACGCTTCCTCTCTGGGAGACCTCATCCAGTCTCGGGGCTTAAAACTCCGTCTCTATCTCCAGCCTGGGATTTGACTTTGAACCCTAGATGTGTACGTGCCAGTGCTGATCTTTGCCAGTTTGTCCCTTGATCCATTCTCTGCCCATCCTCTGCTCTGTGTCGTGGAGGGAGGAGGGGTCTAAGTCCCGTGGCCTGCATTTCTTAGGCTCCTCTGTCAACCAGCATCAGGTTGCATTTGACCCAGAGGAGGGACTGGTGGGGGACTGCAGGGCAGGAGGCAGGAAAGGCCACAGCACGTCTAATCCTCCTCTCTTGGCCTTGGGGTTGTCCCTGGCAGAGCCTGCTGCTCAACACAACCACCTCTGGTCTCTGGCGACACTGTCTTCCCCCAACACCACCGCAGCCCATCCTACCATTGCTGGTCTCTGTGGGGCTTGTCTAAACCCTCTTTGACTTCCCTGTCTACCCCCAACACCACCGCAGCCCGTCCTACCGTTACTGGTCTCTGTGGGGCTTACCTAAACCCTCTTTGACTTCCCTGTCTACCCCCAACACCACTGCAGCCCGTCCTACCGTTACTGGTCTCTGTGGGGCTTACCCAAACCCTCTTTGACTTCCCTGTCTACCCCCAACACCATCGCGGCCCGTCCTACCGTTACTGGTCTCTGTGGGGCTTGCCTAAACCCTCTTTGACTTTCCTGTTTACCCCCAACACCATCGCGGCCCGTCCTACCGTTACTGGTCTCTGTGGGGCTTACCCAAACCCTCTTTGACTTCCCTGTCTACCCCCAACACCATCGCGGCCCGTCCTACCGTTACTGGTCTCTGTGGGGCTTACCCAAACCCTCTTTGACTTCCCTGTCTACCCCCAACACCATCGCGGCCCGTCCTACCGTTACTGGTCTCTGTGGGGCTTACCCAAACCCTCTTTGACTTCCCTGTCTACCCCCAACACCATCGCAGCCCGTCCTGCCGTTGCTGGTCTCTTGCCTAGGGGGTCTTGCCTAAACTGTGTTTGACTTCCTGCCAATTCCACCACCTATGTGACCATTTGCTCTGTTTGTAATACCTAGAATGGATTCTGTCTGCTGACAGGGCCTTAGCTGAGAGAGTTCTCTAACAAGTGTCTCAAAATCAACACATCTAAAACCAAGTCTTGATCTCCTTCCCAAGCTGCTCTTCTTGGTCCTTTCTCCATTTGAATTCATGGTACTTTCTCCATTTGAATTCCAGTATTTTTTCCACCCCACTGCTCCCACAACCCCATTCCAAGCAATCATTAACTCTCACTTGGACTATTGCAGTAGACTTCCAACTTGTCTCCCTGCTTCCCTAGTTGACCCTAGCAGTCAGAGTGATCTTTCTACACTGTAAATCAGAGTATGTTGTCTTTCTATCGAAAACCTTCCACCGGCTTCTTATCTTGGTCAGAAGAAAAAGCAAAATCTTTACAATTGCCCCTCCAAGGCACCCAAGTACCTCTAGGACTTCACATGTTAGTACTCTCCACCATCACATTCTATTCCAGTGGCACCGACCTCATTGCTCTTCCTAGAACCCACCAGAATATTCCTGCCTCAGGGCCCTTGCACGTGCTATTCTCTCACCCCAGAATGGTCTTTCTCCAGTATGGATGTGGTTCTCAATCAACTTCCTGTTTGTGTTCAGTTCCATTTCATCAGAGTCCTTTTCTGATTGCCTTACACATAACACAACAGCCTCCTTCATTGTTCCTTTACTGGTTTATTGTTCTTCATAGCACTTTCTACTACCTTATGTTATATATTTATTCACGGAGTGTCTGTTCACATTGGGTTGGCTGCTATACCCCTAGTCTCTTAACACTGGACATTTTAGAAATAAAAATAAAATGTACAGCAAGATTGTTTTGCATCGGGTAAATGCTAAGCGCTTTAGACGGAACATACAATTTCTTTGCACTTTCAGAGCCCACAGCTCTATGCGGGGTGCAAAGGGTGCGGACCCTGCCAGAGAAAGCCTCAGCAGCCGCGTGCAGGTGCAGCTAGGGATCAGCCCAGGCTGGGGCCGGGCCCCAGCGCATGCTCCGTGGCGGCGCTGGACGTGTGGCCCGCCCACGGCGCATGCTCCGTGGCGGCGCTGGACGGGGCGGGGTCTCGGCGGCACTTCCCCACGACCCGCCGCTCCGATTGGAGCCTGAGCCGGGAGGAGTACCTGCCCTCGCGTCCGGTCGTCCCCGCCTCTCCAGGTGCCCAGCTCCACGAGCGGGCACTGCGGCTCTGGACAGCGGCCCGGGAGGACCGGTGCAGGTGAGTGCCGCGAGGCTGAGCCGCCTGTGCAGGTGCGGGTACGGCATCTCCGGCCTCCGCGTGCGCCGCCCTCCCATTCCCATCCCCACCCCCACGCCCGAGCCTCTGCAGGCCGGCGGGACCCCCTGCGCTTGGCTCGTGGCGCATCCCGCCCGGAGCAGCTGCGGGCGCCTCTTCTGAGCGCCGCGTGGTCCAGGTTTCCGAAGTCGCCCGGCCTTCCGTGGGAGCCCTCCGATTTCCCGGTCGATCAGCGCAGCCGCCCAGAGACCTCAGATTGCGGTGACAACCGGATTCCTGATTCCCAGCCACCCCCTTCCCCTGGTTAAGCTCCCCCTTAACCAGTTGGCACTTTGCTTCCGTACTTGATCTAGGTGCAGCTCAGCTCCCCGAAACGAGGATTTAACGGTACCGCACCGACATGCTGGAGGAGGAGTTAACATTGGTCCGAAGCAGTGCGGGCGGTGTCTGGAGCGTAGCTAGAGTTTAATGGAAGCCGAAGTTATTGGTGGTGGTGTTCACATTGTCATTAGTGGGAAGCAAAATGGGAGGCTGCTTCGGGGCTTTTCTTTTCTTCAGCCACTGAGCTTTTGGACCGACCCCTGCCTCTTTTTTCAAAATCTGTACTGTGCGTCTCATAGGTGCAGGGCTCCTCTATAGATCCTAAGGGTTCAAAGTTGAGTCAGAAGCCCTCCCTGCCCTCGGGCTGGGGCGAAATAAGGGCAGAGGAGCACGCACTTGCAGTGTTACAACGTAGAGAGAACTGAAAAAAGAAGTTGCTAAGAGAGCCCAGAAAAACTCAGAATCCAGCCTGGAAGGGGGCTTTTACTCCGTGTAAACTTCTCAGTCATCATCCTTCCGAGAATCACTTGACTAGATGGTTGAAATACTTGCTTAATGTCGGGTTGGAAGGAAACATGAGCAGGTGGTATGTGCAGCAGCTGAGGGTCTTCAGCTGTGACCCCCTTGGAGCTGCTCCGTGGACAGCTGGTCCACGTTCTGTGGGATCGAACCGAGTGGAAAACCTCTGCTGCCAGAGGATTTTTTGTTTTAAGTTGTGGGCACAACCTCCCTTTTTCCTTTTCAATCTACTCCCTGTTCCCTAGTAAAAATGGACTTTGGGGAGGCTGGATTATGATAAAAGGTGGCCTAGGAGTATACAGCCCTTCCCAACCACCATAAAGAAATAAAAAGTTGTGAGTAAACACCGAGTGAGCTTGCTTTGCCAGTGCAGGCTCAAGGTTGCCTTCCTTTCTGTCTAGATGTTCAGGGTTCATCATTGCTTGGAGAAGTAACTGCAGCACCAACAGGACTTGCATTGGCAGAACTCACTGTAGTCATCTCCAGAGAAGCAATCTCTTAGGAGTTGTGGAATATACAGTTTAGCACAAGTCTTGAAAACAGGCCTATTGTATTGCCATACAGTAACAAGACATTTTAAATGAACACTTTTATCAATTTTGACATATGTATACTCCCATGAAACCATTGGTAAATTCACTAAATTAGTGAACCTGTCCATCACCCTCAAAAGATTCCTTGTGCATACCCCCTTGTAATCCTCTCCTCTTGCCCTTTTTCTTAGGCAGCCCGAGATCTGCTTTCTGTCAATAAAGATTAGATTGCATTTTCCAGAGTATTATATAAATGGAATCAAATGTATTTATTCTTTTTATTGTTTTTGGTCTGGCTTTCATTCACCGTAATTATTTTGAGATTCATCCATGTTATTGTTTGTTCATTCCTTTTTATTGCCGAGTAGTATGTATATATCATGTACATTTTATATATATATATGTTTGTGTGTATATATATGTGTGTGTGTGTGCATAGTTATATATCTCCATCCATTCACCCATTTGGGGTGTTCATGTTTTTCGTTTTTGATTATTATACCCAAAGCCGTTATAAACATTTTTATACAAGTCTTCGTATGGATATACATGCATGCATCTTTTTTTTAAGTGATTATATTTTTTAAAAATTCAGGGTGCCTGGGCTACTTCTAGTTTTGCCTCTAACCATCCAGATTTCTTGGGAGACTCACTTTGCTTTGCCTTTAACATTCAGCCCCAAGGTCTTTGCTGTGTTGTGATTTTGCACCATCACGGGCAGAAACTAGATCCTCTTTTTTTGGTGGTTGGGGGGCCTCAGAAGGGGAAAAGGGTGGTCTTCTATCCTGTTTCTCTTTCAGGCTCCCTTTTCATTTCACTCTTTTCCTTGAATGACATATTCGTTTTATTTCTCTTTTAAAATGCATTATTATTTTTTAACTGAAGTATAGTTGACACAATGTTACAGTAATTTCAAGCATACACCGTAGTGGTTCATCATCTTCCTGTGTTATGCTGCATTCCCCACAAGTGTAGCTACCGTCTGTCACCATGTAGGTCTGTTCCAACACCATTGACTGTGCTCTGCCTTTCATCCCTGTGACTTACTCATTCCGTAACTGGAAGCCAGTGCCTCCCACTGCCCTTCACCCATTTTGCCCATCCCCACCCACTTCCCTCTGGCAACTGTCAGTTCTCTGTATTTATAGGTTTGTTTCTGCTTTTTGTTTGTTTATTCATTTTTTAGATTGCACATGCATGTGGAATCCTATGTTATTTGTCTTTCTCAGTCTGGCTTATTTCACTTAGCATAATATTTGGGTGACAAATTTGAATCCTGATGGGTAATTTTGGACAAGAACAGAAATTGACAGTGGGAGGCAAGAAGTAATACTGAACTTAAAAATGAAAACTGAAAAATGTTTAAATCACGATTAGAAGGGAAAAGGTGGAAGGCTCACAGGATCTGGAATTTTGTGGATCCTCCTTTTTTTCCCAGCCTATTGTCCTGTAAGTCCCCTCCTCTGTTTTTTCTCCATAACAATTTGTTTAACCTCATGGTGAGACGGTGAGTGGGTGTGCTGGGCTCCAAACGTCACATGTTAACTGGGGGTGGCAGGTGGGGGAGTTTCCTAGTAAAAAAATAATCCCCGCCTTTTTTTGTGTTTCCAGATATGGCTGGGGTCCTTTGTTTCCTATTTGCCCTTAACCTGATGTTTACTTGCCCTAAACCTGGTTCAGAACTTTTTATGGGAGTATTAATCTACCAACATAATCTGTGTAGTGAGATTCAGACAAATAACAATAGACTGTTTCATACAGAATGAAAATGCAGTTCCTGGGATTGGTGGTCTGTTTGGTCCTTGGGACCCTGCATTGCGAGGCGTCCGAAGGCAAGCTGGATCCTGAAACAAATATGAATGTGGTAAGTTTCTCAAAGTTCAGTTATGTGGGCTGCATGAAGCCACAAACCAATCTCTTTATATATCATTGTGTTTTTCATGGTCTCTGAATCTTAGATTCAGTTTGCTGACTTTCCCACCAGGTAAGGTGTATTTTACCAACGGCATTTAACTGTTAACACTTCTTAATGGGATAAATGAAATTTTTATAAATTCATTTCATTTTTAAGTCTCACTGAATTTGTTGAAAGAATGATAAAAATGTATCAAAACTTTGCAAGAATGTTACTACTGACTGCTGCTCTTATACATTGAACAGGGAGTGTGATTAGCAAGGTCCAGGGAACACAGTTCAATACAAAAACCAAAATATCTGAAAAAAATTTTTGTTGGAACAAATAAGCAAATATTATTTGTGGAGTAATTGACACATTTCAATGTTATTAAGTTATTAAGACATAAAATATAGGGAAAATACAAATGACTAAAGAAGGTAACTATTTTTTATTATTATTTTTTTTAGGGAGAGAGTGAGAGAGTGGGCTTGGTGGGGAGGAGCACAGGGAGAGGGAGAGGAAGAATCTTAAGCAGGTTCCACACCCAGTGAGGAGCCCGATGCCAGGCTTGATCGCCCCACCCTGAGATCGTGACCTGAGCTGAAATCAAGAGTTGAACGCTTGACTGAGCCACCCGGGCGCCCCCCAAGTAGCTACTTTGAAACAGATGATGCAGTGACCCCACTGAAGAATCAAGGCGCTCTTAGTGGCAGATAAATCCATCGTGAGTCAAGAGAATATCACCTGATATCAGGGTCTTAAGGTCAAGTTTTACTTCTCGTCCCCAATTTTTTCTTTTATTCCTCACCCTCCTTTGAAATTTTTTTTCCTATAAAGATGATAAAATTGAATTCTTCAAAATACTCGTGGTAGAGAGGATGGTGAGCACTTACATTAAATCTAGATAATTGAGTTCTCCATGTCCCACTGAGCTCGTGATTAACACTTGCTCCATGGGTTGGAGAAGTGAATTTGATGATAATTTCCTATTTTTCATCTCTTCTTGTTCTTCAACTCCACTGTGCTATTGTGTATTCTATTAGTGTCCTTTGTTAGCATAAGTGTATTGGTTCATTGATGAAAATGGATTAATGCTATGCTCTGTTTCCCAGAACAGGACCTCTTAAAATAAGGGTAGGGGTAGCTCACAATATTAGCTGACATATTTAGAAGAGAAAGAAAGAAAGAAGTGTGTCTATTTGTGGAGCCAGGATGGAAACAGAGAGGCGCAAAGCAGTGGTGAAATTAGACACATGCAGTGTAGAAATTGCTAGAATATTGAAACCAAGGTTAATCAGACACCTGTCACTGGAACACATGGATAAAAGATGTGGAGGATTTATTCTTGCATGGGAGGTACTGTTCGATTGAGCACACTTAAATTTCAATAACAACTGTTTTCTTAAAGCCTGGAGAGTGTCTGCTGACATTTTGTCTTCTCCTTTGCCTGCTAATGTGGGAGATCTTGTCAGAGTCTGTCCATAGAATTTCCAATATTCTTTTTCTCTGTAGAGTGAAATTATCGCTCACTGGGGATTCCCTAGTGAGGAACACTTCATCGAGACAGAAGATGGATATATTCTTTGCCTTCACCGAATCCCTCACGGGAGAAAGAACCATTCTGCCAAAGGTATGGGTGTTTCCTGTGGTGAGAAAGGAACTCTCTGAGAAGTACCTGCATGGCTGGAATTGTCTGGTTTTCATGTCAGTAACCAAGTTGAGATTTAACTTGAAAACATTGAAATGGGGTTATTTTTTGGGCCAAGGTACTAGAAGTGTTACACTTATACAAGGCATATAAAAATACTATTTTGAAAGAACTAAGGACAAGTCATCTGATTTCATATTTTGCTTAGAGATTCAAAGGTCAGTTTTGTTTAAGGATATGCTGAAATCTCTCCTTGTTATAAGGAAGCATCTTATTCATGAAATGTTTTGAGCATTAAGGAGCTAGCTTTTGCTGTTTGAAAATTAATTGATTGAGTAGGCAATGTATTCATGAGGTTCAAAACTTAAAGGAAATAAAAAGCCATACTGTGAAATTCCTCCCTCCTGTCTCACTGTTCACCTCCCCAGGTCTGTGTGGATCCTTCGAGCATCTCTTGAATTTCTTAGCTCTAAAAAATCTCTTTAGAAACAAATATAATAATATAATAAACAAATATTATTAATATTATTATATTATTCTTTTTCTCTGCTTCCATTTTAATACAAAAGATGTAATATAATGCACATTCTTTTGTTCCTTGAATTTTTACTTAATATTTTGGAGACTTTTCCATACAATACATGGAAGACTTTACCATTCAATTCTGCAGACACTTGGCATTCTACTGCATACCTGTATCATGATTTATTTAACAGATGTCCTAGTGATGGGCATTGGGGCTGTTTCTAGTCTTCCGGTAGAAGACAAAGCTTGGTGCTGAAAATAACGTTGTACGTGTGCAAGTTTGTTTATAAGATACATTTCCGGAAATAGAATTTTTGAGTCCAAGGATGCTGTATACATTTGTGATTTTGATAGACATTCTTAAATTGCTTTATATGTGGTCTTGTTCTAGTAATTACTCTCGCTAGCAATGTATGAAAATTCTTACAGCTTTGGAGATATATATGTATCTTCCCATAGCAAACTGTGGTTTCCAGTTCAGATTAATGAATTTCTAGACAGACTACTTGAAATTGTTAAACATATATCAGAATAAGGATCTGATCCCCATTCCATCATCTCTCCACACTTACCTTATTCTTTAACATTTGCTCTTTCTAGTGACTTTCCTTGGAAAATTAAGATTGAGATTAAGGAGATTTGATGACTAACTGTTCTTCAGTTAACACTTTATGTGAGCAGAAGGGCCTTTTGCCTCAATTCCTTCCCAAATTATTATTCAAAGCAAACTATAAACCCATGTTAATGTGAGCTTTGTAGCATTATTCCTTTTTAGTTTCTTACTATAATCTGGTTTGTCTGTTTTTTTCTCCCATAAATTCTAACTGTAAGAAGGCATTTCATAATGCTAGAGTGGCTGAGACAGCCAGTGC
This sequence comes from Ursus maritimus, assembly GCF_017311325.1. Classification (NCBI taxonomy): domain Eukaryota; kingdom Metazoa; phylum Chordata; class Mammalia; order Carnivora; family Ursidae; genus Ursus; species Ursus maritimus. Next base: position 80,321,221 of record NW_024426885.1, on the reverse strand, counting down.
TCTTTTTGAAGTTTCACTTCTCATTCTTGAGATGTTTATGATTTATACATATATGTTATTAAGCTTCCTTCTAAGTGTGTTGCAAAAATAGTGAGCTGTAGTGAGGGCTTCTATTTTTTTTTTCCTGCTCAAAACACTCAAAATGTATATACTTTATTCCAGTGTGGACATCTGAGCTTACTTTCCTTGCTTTTTGTTTATTGTAAACCCTTTGTTGTTGTTGTTTTATTATATATATATATATATTTTTAAAGATTTTATTTATTTATTTGACAGAGAGAGAGAGACAGCCAGCGAGAGAGGGAACACAAGCAGGGGGAGTGGGAGAGGAAGAAGCAGGCTCCCAGCAGAGGAGCCTGATGTGGGGCTCGATCCCAGAACGCCGGGATCACGCCCTGAGCCGAAGGCAGACGCTTAACCGCTGTGCCACCCAGGCGCCCCTGTTTTATTATATTTTAATGTTAGTCACCATACAGTACATCCCTAGTTTTTGATGTAAAGTTCCATGATTCATTTCTTGCATATAACACCCAGTGTACCATGCAATACGTGCCCTCCTTAATACCCATCACCAGCCTATCCCATTCCCCCACCCCCCTCCCCTCTGAAGCCCTCAGTTTGTTTCCCAGAGTCCATAGTCTGTCATGGTTCATTCCCCCTTCTGGTTACCCCCCCCTTCCTTCTTCCCTTTCTTCTCCTACCAATCTTCCTAGTTCTTATGTTCCATAAATGAGTGAAACCATATGATAATTATCTTTCTCTGCTTGATTATTTCACTTAGCATTACCTCATTGACCATCCATGTTGCAGCAAATGATGAGAAATCGTTCTTTTGATAGCTGAGTAATATTCCATTGTATATATGGACCACCGCTTCTTAATCCAGTCATCTGTTTGAAGGGCATCTTTTTTGGCTCCTTCCACAATTTAGTATTGTGGACAATGCTTCTGTGACATTGGTGCATATGGCCCTTCTCTTTCTCACGTCTGTATCTTTTGGGGTAAACCCAGGTAGTGCAATTGTCTGGTAGCTCACTTTTACCACTTTTTGGACCTCCATCTTTTCCAGAGTGGCTGTAACACAATTTCACCCCAACAATGTAAGAGGGATCCTACATTTTCACATCCTCTCCAAGCAATTGTTGCTTTCTTGCTGTGTCAATTTTTGCCTTTCTAACTGGCGTAAGTTGGTATCTCAGTGTGGTTTGATTGATTTCCCTGATCGATAATGATTTTGAATATTTTTTCCATGTGTCTGTTAGCCATTTGTCGGCTCATCATTGAAAAGTGTCTGTTTCCCTACCTTCTGCCCATTTTATGATTTGTTATTTGTTTCTTTCATGTATTGAGTTTGGAAAGTTCTTTGTAGATCTTGGATTACCAGTCTTTTATCTGTAGTATCATTTGCAAATATCTTCTCTCATTCCGTGGCTGCCTCTTAGTTTTTGACAGTTGCCTCTGGTGTGCAGAAGCTTTTATCTTGATGAAATCCCAAAAAGTTCATTTTCTTTGTTTCTCTTTGCCTTTGGGAGATGTGTCATGAAAAAAGTTGCTGTGGCCCGATGTCGTAGGTTGCTGCCTATGTTCTCTCTAGATTTTGATGAATTCCTGTCTCACATCGAGGTCTTTGATCCATTTGGAGTTTATCTCTGTGTATGGTGCTGAAGAAGTGAGTCAAGTTTCATTCTTTTGCATGTAGCTGTCCGATTTTCCCAGCACCATTTATTGAAGAGACTGTCTTTTTCCACGGATGTTTTTCCTCTTTATCATAAGATTAGGTGCCCAAAGAGCCGAGGGGTCCATCTCTGGTTCTCTATTCTGTTCATTGGTCTATGTGTGCTGTTTTTGTGCCAGTACCATGCTGTCTTTGTGATCATAGCTTGCTAGACAGCTTGAAATCCGGCATTGTGCAAGCCCCAGCTTTGTTTTTTTCCTTTTCAACATTTCCTTTGGCGTATTTGGGCCTTTTCTGGTTCCACACATAAATTTAAAGGACTATTTGTTCCAGTTCTTTGAAAAATGTCATTGGATATTTTGATCGGGATGGCATTGAAAGTGTAGATTGCTCTGGGTAGCATGGACATTTTAACTATGTTAATTCTTCCGATCCGGGAGCATGGAATATTTTTCCATCTTTTTGTGTCTTCTTCAATGTCTTTCAAGAGTGATTTGTCAGGTTTCTAGTCATAGATCCTTTAACTCTTCTGGTTAAGTAATTCCAAGGTAATGTATGATTTTGGTGCTATTTATTGTAAATGGGATGGATTCCCTAATTTCTCCTTTTCAGTCTCATTGTTCATGTATAGAAATGCAACTGATTTCGAGCATTAGATTTTGTATCCACCACATGTACTGAATTGCTCTATAACTTCTAGTAGTTTGGGAGTGGATTCTTTGGTTTTTCCATATAGGAGTATGCGTCATCTGCAAGGAGAGACAGTTTGACTTCTTTGCCGTTTGGATGCCTTTTATCCCTTTTTGTTGTCTATTGCTGTTGCAAGGACTTCGTACTATGTTGAATAATAATGGCGAGCGGGCATCCTTTGTCGTGTTCTTGATCTTAAGGGAAAGGCTTCCAGCTTTTTCCCCATTGAGAATACATTCGTCGTCAGGCTTTCTAGATGAGTTTTATGAGATTGATGAATGTACCCTCTAGTCCCTACACTCTGAAGGGTTTTTAATCAGGAAAAGATGGTATATTTTGTCAAATGCTTTTTTCTTTTTTTTTTTTTTTTTTTTTGTCAAATGCTTTTTCTGCATCAACTGAGAGGATCCTATCGTTTTTGACTCTTTTCTTGTTGGATACGATCTTGTCATACTGATAGATTTGCAAATGTTGAACCACCCTTGCATCCCAGGGATGAATCCCCCACTTGGTCATGATGGATAACCTTTTAATGTACTGTTGGATCCTATTAGCTAGGATCTTGTTGAGAATTTGGCTACCATATTCATCAGCAATATCTGGTCTATACATTCTCCTTTTTGATGGGGTCTTTGCCTGGTTTGGGGATCAAGGTAATACTGGCCTCATAGAATGAGTTTGAGTAGTTTCCTTTGTTTCTATTCTTTGAAACAGCTTCAGGAGAAGATAGAGTATTATTTTTCTTGAATGTTTGGTAGAATTCCCGGGGGAATCCAACAGGCCCTGGAGTCTTGTTCTTCGGGAGGTTTTCTGTTCACTGCTTCAATCTCTTCATAATTAATCCAGTCTGTTTAAAAATCAATTTCTTTCCTGTTTCAGTCTTGGTAGTTTATAGGTTTCCAGGAAGGCATCCATTTCTTCCAGGTTTTTTATTATTGGCATAGAAGCTGTTGATAAAAGTGTCTAATGATCCTTCCTATTTCATTATGGTGTTGGTCGTGATCTCTCCCCTTTCATTCATAATCTTATTAATTTGGGTCCTTTATTCTTTTGAATGTCTGCCAGTGGACTTATTGATCTTTTATTCTTTCAAAGAACCAGCTTCTAGTTCTGTTGATCTGCTCTTGTGCTCTTGGTTTCTAGTTTGTGATCTCTGCTCTCAATCTTGATCACCTGCCTCTCGGCGTGGATTAGGCCTGTTCTTCTCTCTGTTCAGCTTCTTGAGGTGAGAATATAAAACTGCATTTTAGATTTTTCTATTCTTTTGAGTGAGGCTTGGATGGCTATGTACTTTTCCCTTAGGACTGCCTTTTGCAGTATCGCAATAGGTTTCGATCATTGTGTTTTTATTCTCAGTACTCCAAATATTGCTTAAAGATCCTTTTTAATTCCCTGAGTTTTACCCAATCATTCTGAGCAGGATGGTTCTTGTCTCCAAGTGTTTGAGTTTCTTCCAAATTTTCCTTGTGGTTGAGTTCCAATTTCAAACAGTGTGTGGTCTGAGATTATGCAGGGAATAATCTCAGTCTTTTTTGGTATCAGTTGAGACCTGTTTTGTGACCCAGAACATGATCTATTCTGGAGAACTTTCCATGTGCATTGTAATAGAATGAGTATTCTGTTGTTCTGGGGTGTAGATGTTCTATATATATCTATGGGTCCATCTGGTCTAGTATACATTCAAAGCTCTTGTTTCTTGGTTGATTTTTCTGCTTAGGTGATCTGTCTATTGCTGATAGTGGAGATAGTTGAGTCTCCTACTATTAACCATTTTTATCTATATCCTCTTTATTCTGTCACAGGTTGAGAACTGTGTATCTTTTGCCTCCCTGTTGGGGGCGTGGATTTACAATTGCATCTATCCACTTGTTGGATCAAATCCACTTAAGAATATATGAAGTGTCGTCTTATCCTCTAGTTAGGGATACCTCTAATCTGTCTGGTATGAGAATTGCTACCCCAGCTTTCTTTTGAGGTCCATTGGCATGAAAATGAACGGTATTCCATCCCTTACTTTCAGTCTGACTGTATCTTTAGGTTCAAAGTGGAGTCTTGTAGACAGCAGATGGATGGGTCATGTCTTTTTTATCCAATCTGCAACCCTGTGAGTGTTTATGGTGGTAGGCCAT